>NC_045967.1:23193206-23493206 GCF_010909765.2 Amblyraja radiata
TGGTGCCAATGTATGTTTGGAACAAAGACTGTTCGACGTATCTGACAAAAGGCAGACATAGCCAAAAAAAAGAAGCTTAACCACAACATCCTCTGTCTTATCCTCACGTCACCTTTGTCACCTCCTCAAAAAGCTCAATCTGATTTGTAAGACATAATTATTGTGTTCCTAATTATTTAATTCTAATTTGAAAGTGATTAAGTCTTATCCCAAAGAATCCTCTCCCATAACTTCCCACAAATGAAGTGAGGTTCAGTCTCTTATAATATCCTGGATTACCCTTATTACCCTTACAATGAAACAACACTGGGTCCTCTGCATTCCTTTGAGAATACATCTGTGGCTCGAGAGGATTCAAAGATCTCCATCAAGGCCCTAGCAATCTCCTCTTGCATCTCGCAATAAACTAACATTTCAAGTCCTGGGGTTTTATCCACCTTAATGCTCTTCAGGACCATCTCTGCTTTGACCTGAAATTGCCCTAACATATTAGTATATCCTACACTGTCCTCACTATCTATATCCTGCATATTTTATATTCCTCCATTTTGTTCCTGATTTCATCTTCCAAAAGCTTACTGATGCTTCTTTCCGTATTTGACCAAATTTACAACCTCTCTCAGGATTTCAAGTTTCCCTTACCTTGCCATCCATGTCTCTCTTCCGTACTGAAACATGCTTTCAACAGTTAAACAGTATTTTACATGTTTTAGACCATGTGGGGAATATGAGACTCTGCATGCGCTGTGGAAGTGCCATATCATAGGACATGGGATTTCAGTCCATTAAACATTGAAACTGCTTTTGGCTGCAGATGAGGATTGAACTAATCCAATAGTGACATGTGTGCACCATAAAGATCTTTCTGGTTTAATTTAAACTGGCAAGCTCACATGGTGGGTTGTCAAAATATATCTCTCAGCAAAGGAAGAATACAGAAGAACAAAAGCAGCTTGGATCAAGAAAAAGGTAGGATTTCAAAGGCAAAGGGATTGTTCACTAAAACAAGGAATTGTATATGACAGAACATGAATGGAGTGAGTTTGCAAAGTTTCAGTGCAAATATGTATTGAAACCATTAGTGCTCATTAGAATTTAGGGTGATGATCAATATTATTTGCAATGAACTGAAAGTTAGTCTCAACTAATTAACACTCAGAACAAACACGTTATGAGCTGGAAAAGGATGAAAGAGTGGGGTGTCCCGCTGGTCATGATTATTTTTAAGACAGAAGAAAGGAAGACTGTAATTAATGATGGAGCTTTGATGCAGCCTACCTGGACTGGAAATATATTGTGAATCATCAACTGGTGAAAATGCAGTAAGAATGTAATGTGTAGGCAGTTCAGAAGATTATTGTAGTTTCTGAGTGATGATAAAGATGAACCAAGAATTCTAAAGTAGGTAATAATATTGTGAATGTTTATTGAATAATTGATGCTTTTTTTGAAACGTAGAAACATAGAAAATAGGTGCAGGTCATTCGGCCATTCAAGCTAGCATCGGCATTCAATATAATCATGGCTGATCATCCAAAATCAGTACCCCGTTTCAGCTTTCTTCCCATATCCCTTGATTCTGTTAGCCCTAGGAGCGATATCTAACTTTCTCTTGAATACATTAGAATACATTGAAGACTTTGTTAAGAAAGTTGTAGATGTCATTTGTTTTTCTTATTTCTTCATTTTTGAGATCTGGGACTTTGTTGGTAAGACCACCATTTATTGTTTATCCTTACTGTAGATGGCTTATGCATGCAACCAATCACATAGCTACCTCAGCACTACTAACCCCTCCTTAGGTATCATTTATAATAACGCCTGCTTCTCCTTCTGCGCAGTACAGTAGCAGACTGGAGTCAGTGACTACTCGTGTATCGTTTAACTCTGTATCCTTATTAAAGACTGTTATAAAGTTACACGTGTGTAATGATTCATTTACATGGTGTCAGCTAGAGACAACTCGCGTCTCCTGTTTATCAGTTTTTATTTCTTTTGCTAAGTTTTCATTTTCATTTTGACGATGGCTTCCTCTTGCCGAAAGCCTGCCCAGCTCGTCTTCGATTCGGACATCACGGAGCGCTGGGCTACCTTCGAACTGGACTACCGCCACTACATGAATATCGCACATCAGAACGAGCCCGATGAGGTCAAAGCCTCTCTTCTTCTCAACCTTGCCGGCCCCGACACCATGAGAAGAGCGAGAACTTTCAGTTACGCCCCAGCGGTCCTGGGTGCCGACGATCAGGTACTGATACCCATAGAAACAGCCGACGACCTGCATGTCCTGATACGCAAATTCAGGGAGATTTGTGACCTGCCCTCTAATCGTATTTTAGAAAGGGCGCGATTTTTTACTCGCAAGCAGTTGCCCGATGAGCCTGTCGAGTGCTTCATCGCTGATTTACGCTACCTCGCCCAGAGGTGCCGGTTCGAAGTGATGACAGACCAGCTAACTAGAGACATTTTGGTGACAGGGATGCTCGATCAGAAGCTGAGCTCCTCCGCAAACCCGATCTGACCTTAAATGAAGCCATGCATGCCTGCAGAATGGCTGAGGTCATTGACCCGCCAGACAGTCAGCGTGATTCGGACACTAAATCTATCAACCTGACTGCGTTCAATAGACCGCGACCACGTACAGATAACACAAAATTTGTGCCTCGGGCTGGCCCCGCATCTGGCGGTGAGCCCCCCAAATGCCCGAACTGCAATTATATGCATCACAGGCAGTCGCCATGCCCTGCCTACGGTAAAGCCTGCAACTATTGCAAGAAGTTAAACCATTTCTCTGCTGCCTGTCGTTCTCGTGGGAAAGTATCACAAGCTTCCAGACCTAACCTAAACATGCTGATGCAAGTTGATAACAAGTACGGTTCTCCATCCTTGCTCGACGCTGCCCACGTTGCTGAGTGTGTTCTCACTCCTTCATCCACCTGGCCGGCTACCCGATCCAACTGTTCTGATAACCGTCAACAATTCCGACTTTCACGCTAAGCTCGACACGGGGGCGAGAGTGAATGTAATGTCAATAAGCCTTTTCAAGAAGATAAGGAATAATGAGCTACTGATTGCAGACCGCTCCACTCTGCACGCTTACGGGGGCGAGGTGCTGAGACCGCTGGGAAAAGCTATTTTCACTTGTGTGATGATAAAGACAATGCGTGCCTTGACCTTTTATGTTTTGAACTCTGACTGTGTGACTCTGTTGGGCAACCAGGCATGCCAGGATCTGGGACTGGTGTCGTTCGACAGAATGGTCCACAAGGTGATGATATCGGTGGACCCGGTAAAGGAATACCCTGACCTGTTTAATGACGAACTGGGCAAGCTGCCTATTACCTACAAAATCGCTACTGATCCAAAGGTGTCACCTGTAATTCGTGCACCGCACAGAGTGTCTCACGCCATGAAGGACAAAGTCGAATCCATGTTGAACGACATGGTCACCATGGGGGTGCTAGATGCGGTCAGTGAGCCCACCGAGTGGGTGTCCACCATGGTTGTCACGTTCAAAAAGGACAAGAATGAAATCCGTGTGTGCATCAAACCTAAAGACTTGAGCCTTGCCATCAGGCGCCCCCACTACCCCATGAGGACAGTTGAGGATGTTGCAGCTCAGGTCAGACAGGCCACCGTCTTCTCTGTCCTCGACGCAAAGAGCTCGTTTTGGCAGATACCGCTGGACAAGGGGTCATCGGATCTGACCACGTTTTCGACACCGTTCGGCAGATTCAAGTTCTTGCGAATGCCATTCGGCATCAACTCTGCCAGCGAGGTGTTCCAGAGGACCATGGAACAGCTGTTCGCTGGCCTGCCGTGCGCCATCATTGTTGATGACATCCTAGTCTACGGGAAAGACGTGGTGGAGCACGACCAGAACCTACGCTGTGTCCTGGAGCGGGCACGACAGATCAACCTCAAGCTTAACCCCAAGAAGTGCAGATTCCGGGTCTCCGACGTCACTTACGTTGGCCATGTATTCACTCCTGCCGGACTCAAGCCAGATCCTTTGAAAGCTGCCGCTATCACAGAGATGCCGGCCCCCACCGACTTGCTTGGTCTACAGTGCTTCCTGGGTATGGTGAACTATCTTGGGAAGTTTATTCCCAATCTCAGCGAACTGAGCTCGTCCCTGCGACAACTGACTAGAAAAGACACCGCCTGGTCCTGGTTCCCGCAGCACCAGCAGGCCTGCGATACTTTAAAGTCTAAGCTGATCAGCACTCTGACGTTTTTCGACCTGAAGCGCCCCATCACCGTCACCTGTGACGCCTCACATTTCGGGCTCGGTGCAGCCTGCCTACAGTCCTCTGCCGATGGCTCCCTGCTCCCTGTCTCCTCTGCCTCCCGTACCATGACCGACACCGAACAACGCTACGCACAGATCGAAAAGGAACTGCTTGCTGTCGTTTTCGCCTGCTCTAAGTTCAAAGACTTTCTTTTCTGGAATTCTTTCACGGTTGAGACTGACCACCAGCCATTGGTGACCATCCTGAACAAGCCGATCCATGCCGCACCTGCCAGGCTGCAGCGTATGATGATGCAGCTCCAGCATTTCGACTTCACCATTATCTACAAAAAGGGTACTGAAATGCACGTCAGCGCGCCTGCAGAGACACAGCCTTTCTTCCTGGTTCGCGACGAACTGGTCATCCAAGACGGCGTTATTGTTAAGGGCCACAAGGTCGTGGTCCCCTCCTCCCTGTATGACAAGTACTACAGCGTGGCCCACAGCGGGCACCCGGGCGTTGATGCCACGATCGCCCACGCACAGTGCCAATTCTACTGGCCTGGAATGGGTAAGTACATTCGGGACCGTGTCCCGTCTTGCTCCACCTGCCTTGCGCCCCACCAGCAAAGGCAGCCTCTTTTGCAACAATGGACCTCGGTGGCCGCTGACATTTTCGAGTGGCGTGGTAAACACTACCTTGTCCTGGCTGACTCGTACTCGAACTGGTTCGAGGTTGACCTTCTGACCTCCCTCACATCCGAGATGGTCATCCGCAAGCTGAGGAAACATTTTTCCACTTTCGGCGCGCCTGTCCGTCTGCAGACCGACAACGGCAGGCAGTTTACCAGCCAGGAGTTCAAGCACTTTGCCAACAAATGGAACTTCCTCCACTTCACGAGCAGCCCTGAGTACCCGCAGAGTAACGGGCTAGCTGAGCGGGCTGTCCGGAGAGCCAAACTGCTAATGGAGCAAGCGCGCCTGGCGAATTCCGACTTCTACCTCGACCTCCTGAACCTAAGGAACATTTCCAGGGACGCAACCCTGGGGTCACCTGCCCAGCGGCTGATGTCCAGAATGACGAGACCACCGATTGCAATTGCTCAACACAAGCTGCTACCTCGAGTGTTGGAGCCTGCCTCCGTCCAGACGCGCATTCAGGAAAAGCACGACATTCAGAGACGGTCAAATGATAGATCGTGCAATCCACTCAAGCCTCTACTGCCTGGACAGGCCGTTCGTCTACAGACTGCTAGCGGATATTCCCGCCTGGCCACCGTTGTTGGCATTGCCGACGCGCCTCGTTCGTACCTTCTGGACTTTGAAGGGACTGTTTACCACAGGAGTCGTCAGCACTTGCTTGCAGTACAGGAGCCGCTCCCGCAGGCAGCGGGACCCTACGCTCCACCGCTGCAGTTCCAGCCGTCCGCTACTGATCCCGTTACCGGTCCCTGCATGCCTCAGTCCCCTCGCGTGTTTTGCTCACCTCCGCATGGGATGCCCTTTGCTAACCGTTTTTCCACCCCTCCTGCACGTTTGTCCCCCCCGCCGCTTTCTGTTTCCCCTACGGCTTTGTCGCCTCCGGGTTTGGGTCTTTCTGGTGAGGGGGGGGGTGGGGGGGTTGATCCGTACGCGCTCGGGCCGTGTCAGCAAGCCGCCTGTTCGGTATGGTGATTTTGTTTAATTTTGTTGCCATGGTTATCCACCATGTTTAATCTTCTAAGGGGAAGGATGTAGATGGCTTATGCATGCAACCTATCACATAGCTACCTCAGCACTACTAACCCCGCCTTAGGTATCATTTGTAATAACGCCTGCTTCTCCTTCTGCGCAGTACAGTAGCAGACTGGAGTCAGTGACTACTCATGTATCGTTAAAGACTGTTATAAAGTTACACGTGTGTAATGATTCATTTACACTTACCTTGCCTTGAAGGTTTGGAGCTAGTGGTGAGCTGCCATGTTGAATTGCTGCAGTTCATCAGATGAAGATTTTCCCACAGTGCTGTTTAGGAAGGAGTTCCAGGGTTTGGATCCAATGACAAAAACTGATGATACATTCCCAAGTCAGGAAGGTGTGTGACATGTAGGGGGGTTCTGCGGGTGGTGATGTTCCTATGCACCAGCTGCCCTTGTCTTTATTAATGGGTTTGAAAGAAATAGTAGCGTAGTCTGTATTTGTAACGGCAGCATATTTTGTAGAAGGTACACACTGGAGCCATTGTGTGCTGGTAGTGGGCAGAATTAGTTTTCACTGTGGTTGATGTGGTGACAATCAAACAGGATACTTTGTCATGGATAATAATAATAATAATAATAATAATAATAATAATAATAATAATAATAATAATAATAATAATAATAATAATAATAATAATAATAATAATATATTTTATTGTCATTGCACATCAGTGCAACGAGATTTAGTATGCCGCTTCCAACCGATGTAAAAGAAAAGGAAAATATATAAATAAGCTGTGTGACGTGACCATCCGAGGGAGACAGTCCAGGGGGGATGGGGGGCACTCAGCAGGGCCGGTTCAGAGCCGCTATAGCTCTGGGAATAAAGCTGTTTCTGAGTCTGGAGGTTCGGGCGTAGAAGGCCTTGTAACGTCTGCCGGAGGGAAGTAGTTCGAACAGTCCGTTACAAGGGTGTGAGGAGTCTTTATGGATGCTGACGGCATTCCTGAGGCACCGTGTGTGGTAGATGCCCTCCAAGGCTGGTAGCTGTGTCCCAATAATCCTCTGCGCTCTGTGGACGACGCGCTGAAGAGCTCTCCTCTCCGCCTCCGTGCAGCTGAGATGCCACACAGAGATGCCATACGTTAATATGCTTTATGTGGTGCAGCGGTAGAACGTTGTCAGTAGCTGTTGGGGCAGACCAGTCTTTTTTACTGTCCTCAGGAAGAACAGTCATTGCTGTGCCTTCTTGACCAGCGCAGCGGTGTTGGTGGACCATGTGAGATCCTCTGAAATGTGAGTGCCCAGAAACTTAAAGCTGGACACTCTCTCCACACTTTCCCCGTAAATGTAGATTGGGGCGTATTCTCCATTATGGGACCTTATGATGTCAAGCTTCTCCAGAGATTTTGCCTCTGCCACTCGTGCAAGCAAACCCAGAGTGTTCCTAACGTGTAGATGGTTGTGAGAAAGCAAATCACTCACTGCAGAATATCCAGCTTCTGACCCTGTCTTGTAGCTAAAGCGTTTACAGTATATAGGTGTGGTTACATTTCAGTTCAGTGGTAAGCCTCAGGATATTATGGTACAAAGACTCAGACAAGGTAGTGACATTAGTGGTCAATAGCAGCTGAACCCTTGTTGGACTTTCCTTAGTCTTCCCTTAAACTAGTGTGGCATGCATGCTGCTTACCATCTATCACCCCTTGCTTGAATGTTAGCTGGAGCTTGCAGCCCACAGGCACAGATTGTTTCATTTTCGAAGTAGAATTATCAGTGAATTTCCTCACATTTGACCCTATGAAACAGCTGAAGATAGTTGGTACTGGGATACTGCCCTGAGCAATAAAATCCAAGGCAGGGTTGACCACCATCAACCATCGCATCTTCCTTCATGCGAGGTATCGCTGGAGAATTTTCCCTTTGATGCCCATTGTTTTCAATTTAATGTGATGCAACACACAGTCAAACGATGCCTCGATGTGAAGGGCAGTCACTCATTCAGACAATTTTCTGCTTGTCAGTTTTAGTTTGGTTTTATGTAAACTCTTGGGATCTGTAATACCAATGTAATTTGTGAAGGCTGAGAAAGGCAGGTGCAATCATTGGGCTTGTAAAGGGCAGGTCATGTTTGACCAATTTAATTGCATGTTTTGTGGAGTATATAGATAGAGAATTGAAGCAAATATTCAAGAGAAGATTCACAGAAAGCATTTGGGAAGTGTCACTTTGGAAATGAAGGAACAAGAATTAAAGAGTGTGCAATAACATGGGCAGTAAGGTGACAGGGTATGCCAGAATAAAGGTAAATGGTGGTAATTCCGATAGGTATGATTTGCATGCACAATGTATGCAAGGTGTCCATTGGACCAGCCCTGCAATGCTGCTGAGTTTTAAGTCTAAACGCATCCGGAAGGTAGCATTACCTTCAGAATAAGGGCAGACTTTATTGCAGATGAACAAGAAAACAAGTGCTCATGTCACAGGGATGAGATTACATTACATTACATAGAAACATAGAAACATAGAAAATAGGTGCAGGAGTAAGCCATTCGGCCCTTCGAGCCTGCACCGCCATTCAATATGATCATGGCTGATCATCCAACTCAGTATCCTGTACCTGCCTTCTCTCCATACCCACTGATCCCTTTAGCCACATCTAACTCCCACTTAAATATAGACAATGAACTGGCCTCAACTACCTTCTGTGGCAGAGAATCCCAGAGATTCACCACTCTCTGTGCGAAAAATGTTTTCCTCATCTCGGTCCTACCTCATGGCAGTTGCACATTTACTCACAATTGTAACATAGAATGTACTGTAAATAGGGCATTTCCAGGGACCATTTTAATTTTCCAAGTAAATACATAATATGGATGGAAATGATAACTATTCCAAAGGGAATTCATGAATTAAGTGAAAGCAATGAGTCAAAGGGACATGGAGGATATGGTTAAATATTTGTGTGAATTTTTTAAGTGAACAGTAGGCTCTGATGTGGGCTGAATATCATGCTTTAATTTCGACAACTCCGACTACAGTGCAACGTATATGGAATGGACAGGATATACCAGGGAATATAATATTAAGTATGTCAAGAGTACAAGTTCACTAGGTGTCATTCTATTTGTGACTATTTGCAGTGGAATGGTTAATTCATCTCATGTTCCTGTCAAACAGAAGCGCTCCACAAGTGATGCTAAAACAGCCAAGAATTACACTAAAATGTAACTGCGAATTTGGAGAAGCAATAAATTAAATTGTGTGGTGAACGTTATTGCAAAACAATAGAATGAAGATCCAAAGTCATGTTTAAGCTTCATAAATCTATATTCAGAGTACAATAATTAGGCTTGGTTACTGACATTTAAACTAGTGCAGTCTGATTGTCAGATCCCAGATTTAAAGGGAATGACTGAAGAAGCTTAGCCTTTTCACCACTGAAATGTGACATTTGAGAGAGAATTCACTGGATGTGTGTGTGTCACCGGCAAGCCAGCCATTATTCCCCATCATTAACTGTCCCGATCCTTGGCGGTAAACTGCATTATTGAATATATTTGCAGTCGCATAGTGATTGTATTCCCACAGAGCTCTGAGATAAGGATCTCCTGGATCTCGACCCATCCAGGATGAAGGAGAATATATTGCCTCGTCAAGTCAGTATGCGACATGCAGGCAGTTTGCCAAAGGCAGTGCAGTGATGTCCTTGCTGCAGTTAAAGAAACCAAATGTCCAGTAGGGTACGAGGTCCTCAGTGCAGCACCATGATAGGAGAAGAAGGAGAATCATTCATAATGGCAACATTTTGGACAGATTTTTCGAAATCGTTGACACACAAGTGTGTTCAAAACAGCCAATGAATAGAATACAATAGTCTGGGTTTGAGCTCAGTGGTCAAATATTCATACATGCAGTTCATCTGTCCAACAAAGGTCTTGTGGGTTTAGAGCAGAAATATACTGATGCAACTTTTGATCTAGTACAGTATTTTTTATACAGTAGAGGATTGATAGTACCTATGAGGCAACTAAACCACCATACAAACTGGAAAAGCCTCATAAAAGCATGATGGATTTACATTGGACAATTGTAAAATGGTTGTATTTCAGGGAACCTTCACCCCCTGTTCTTTTCCCACTTCAAACAGTCATCTAATTATCTTTTCCTTTGACATCTTTTCCATCCCTCCCAAGACCCCACCCCTGTTACTGAGAACCGTTACCCTACCCTCCCAGTTCCATCAGCCACACAACCTGGTTTCTTCTACCTTACATTTCCTATCCCCTACCCCACCTGGCTCTATCTTCCCAACATCCCTCCCTCATCCTGTTCCACATCACCTTCATAGTAACATAGAAACATAGAAAATAGGTGCAGGAGGAGGCCATTCGGCCCTTCGAGCCAGCACCGCCATTCATTGTGATCATGGCTGATCGTCCCCTATCAATAACCTGTGCCTGCCTTCTCCCCATATCCCTTGACTCCACTAGCCCGCTAGAGCTCTATCTAACTCTCTCTTAAATCCATCCAGTGACTTGGCCTCCACTGCCCTCTGTGGTAGGGAATTCCATAAATTCACAACTCTCTGGGTGAAAACGTTTTTTCTCACCTCAGTCTTAAATGACCTCCCCTTTATTCTAAGACTGTGGCCCCTGGTTCTGGACTCGCCCAACATTGCAAACATTTTTTCTGCATCTAGCTTGTCCAGTCCTTTTATAATTGTATATGTTTCTATAAGATCCACCCTCATCCTTCTAAACTCCAGTGAATACGCCTAGTCTTTTCAATCTTTCCTCATATGACAGTCCCGCCATCCCATGGATCAATCTTGTGAACCTACGCTGCACTGCCTCAATCACAAGGATGTCCTTGTCCTTCCTCAAGTTAGGAGACCAAAACTGTACACAATACTCCAGATGTGATCTCACCAGAGCCCTATACAACTGCAGAAGAACCTCTTTACTCCTATACTGAAATCCTCTTGTTATGAAGGCCAACATTCCATTAGCTTTCTTCACTGCCTGCTGTACCTGCACGCCAACTTTCAGTGACCGGTGTACAAGGACGCCCAGGTCTTGCTGCACCTCCCCCTTACCTAACCTAACCCCATTGAGATAATAATCTGCCCCCTTGTTTTTGCCGCCAAAGTGGATAACCTCACATTTATCTATATTATACTGCATCTGCCACGCATCTGCCCACTCACTCAACCTGTCCAGGTCACCATGCAACCTCTTTCTGTCCTTCTACTTCCCTCCTCCCCTCCCCTCTCTCCATCTGCCTCCTTCTGCCTTATTTTTATTTTCCACATCTATATTCACCTATCACCCACAACCCTTTGTCTTCAAACTCATCCACCCCCTCCCTCCCTCCCCCCCGGCCCCATCTGTACTTAATCATTATCATCTCCCTTTTCTCCAGGTTTCACCTATCATCTACTAAACCCTGACTCAGCTTTCCCTCTTACCTCTTTATACTGGCTATATTCCCTCCACATTCTCAATTCTGATACAGGGTTTAGCCCCAAAACATCAACCATTCTTTTGCCCCCACAGATTTTGCTTGACCAACTAAGTTCTTCCAGCAGTTGTTTTTTTTTGCTCCAGATTAAACCAGGCTGGCTGATTATATTGAAGGTAACATACCAACTTTATATTACCCAAGGTCAATCATTTCCATGTGAAGTTGATGCCAACCATGCTCTTTATTGGCTGGGTGCATTAACAGGGGACCAACAACATGAAACACAGCTACCAACTAAAGCCAGCTGAGACAGCTTCAAGCTGGGCTAATCCTCATAGCACCTGCATCCTGGTGGAGCAGAGATACAGATAAATAATTGGGATTGGTGCTGTCACACACAAAGGTGGCTTTAGGCTTTTCAGATGCTCCTCTAGAGGTGGAAGAGGTGAAAAGTAGAACTGTCCTCTAACTATAGCATGCCAGACATGGGCTCACAGGCAATGGGTTCAGTGTAGTTCAAAAGGCCAACACTATGACTGCACCTGGATGCAGTGCTGCACGTTTCATAGGTGCCCCTGGGCACACGCCCTACCACAGGCACTCACCTCAGACACAGCTCGGACTGGTACACTCCTCACATTCCACTACTCCATACCCTTTGCAATGAAGGAAAACATGCAATGTCTGCATTCTGTCTTTTTTTGTGTATTTCACATCCCAGGACTTGTGGGCTCTTTAGTTGGAACTTTTTATGATCTCACTCCATTTAAATAATCTGTATTCTCCCCTTCCCCAATACAAAATTGACAACCCTACATTTCATAGCCCACCAGCCAGCTTCTTGACCACTCGCCTCACTATCCAAACTCCTTTTGCAGGCTCTTTATATCCTTCTCACAAAGCCTATTCTGTCTCATCAGCAAAGTAGCCCCTATAGTCAGTTCCTTCGTCCAATTCGAGGCCCCAGCACTGACCCTTGTGGCTGCCCATTAGCTCATGAAAATTACCCACTGATCCTGAATATCTACTTTGTATTGCTGAGGTACTTGCCTATCCATGCAAATATATTACTCTGAATCCTGCCCATCCTTACCTAGTGTAATGACCTTTTATGTAGCATGTTATTGAATATCTTCTGAAAATCCAGGTTCAGCACAAATACATTTTTTCCCCACTTTATCCTCCCTAAAACATCCTTAAAGAGTTCATGAAATGTGTTAAGCACAATTTAACTTTAGTAAAAACACTTTAAATCTGCTTGATTTTTATTTTCAAAATGTCTGGCAATCACCTATATAATAATGGATTCTAGCTATGGTGTACATCACGGAAATAGGCCCTTCAGTCCAAGTTGCCTAACTGAGCTAGTCCCATTTCCCTGCTTCTGCCCCATATCCCTCCAAATTTTTCCTACTCGTGCCTTTAAATGTTGTAATTGTACCAACCTTTACCACTTCCTCTGGCAGCTCGTTCCATATTCCCACCACCATCTGCGTCGAAGTGTTGTCCCGCAGAATCCTTTTAAATCTTTCCCCTCTCACCTGAAACCTATGTTCTCTAGTTTAGATTTTCTCTGTCTATTCATCTTATGTTAACCCCTCATGATTTTATACACCTTTCATCTCTCAGCATTCTGCATTTCTGGGAAATAATGACCAGCCAGTCCATCATGAACATGTCGTACTCATCATGTCACCTATATTCCTAACCCAATTGTTAAAATAAATAATGAACAGCAATGAACCCAGAATTGATTGCTGTGTTATGGGGCTTTTTCACGGGGCGAGTTGACGCAAGATGTCACCAGAGTGAAGTGGTCGTGGTCCAGCACGAGTCTCGCACGATATAACGGGGGGCAGATAAAGAGTTCCCACGGTACTCGGCATTTCTGTTATTTGTGCGAGTGACTTGTCCGTCTCCCGAGCTTTCGCGTTAAATCTTGAATGAACATCGTGAACTACACGTGACACTAATGATGTAACTTTTTTTTTCACACACTATAAATATCCTCCCTTGGTTGAATTGGCTCATTTGGAGACATGTTTTACTGTGTATGTGGGAGACACAGATGGACTGAGCATAGTACCTCGGTCTTTGTGTGTGGGAGAGGGGGAGAAAGAGACGTACACTCACAGAGGCAGAGTCTCTCAGCCTGTGTAAGAGGGAGGGAGAGAGAGAGAGAGGCACACACAAGGTGGATGTGAAATCTCACCTGCCTGTTTCAGTGACAGACACCCGCCGCCAGTAAATGAAGACACCCCCATCTGTCTCCCCCTCCTCTCCCTCGACTATAATCTTTAAAAGGGACTTTAAAAGGGACTTTACTGAAAGGTTACGCATTTATCGACCACAGGCAGCATATCAGAAGGGTCTCGATATCTCTGGAGAAAAAGAATAGGTGGCGATTCGAATCGGAACCCTTCTTCAGACATCCTAATCGGAATTGAGTCTGAAGATGTGTCTCGTCCCGAAACATCAGCTATTTTTCTCCAGAGATGCTGCTTGACTCGCTGAGTTACTCCAGCGTTTTGTGTCTGTCTTCGGTTTAAACCAGCATGTGCAGTTCACTCCTTACACGGGTCTCTGGAGAACATTGATTGGTAGCGTTCCGGACCCTGCTTCGGAAAGGCATCGATCGCTAGTCGGCGAGGACTCCGAGCTGTATCTCTCAAAGAAGTACATGTGAAAATTTTCTCACGGACCATAAAAATGCGTAACCTTTCAGTAAAGTCCCTTTTAAAGTCCCTTTTAAAGATTATAGTTATTTTCTTGAATCTCATTAACATAACTCATGAATAGGTTGATGTCCATATGCGGATGCAAATCTTTATTTTTATTTATTTTTTAAATTCAATCCCACAGAAGACAATTTTTACTCACCTTCTGTCCCCTCTGTCCAGCTTCCGGGTTCACCGTTCGCAGGAGTTCCTACGGTACCCGCAAGAGTTATTACGGATATTGCACTGGCCACTACGTCCATATAATGTTGCAATGCTCAACCACAAGTGTACAAGTCACTCTTGGAGAAATTCAAACTTTCTTGAATTTTCTCCCGAGTGACCAAGATACACGATTACCTGCCGTTAGCGCTACGGTGGTCCACGAATGCCGTACTGTTATCGCACGAGGATCCCACGATGTTAAACTCTGGTTAACTCTTGCGTCGTCGCCCCGTGAAAAGGCCGCTTTACACTACTTGATTCATGCTACCATTCTGAAAAGAAATCCTTTATCGCCACCTTTTGCTTCCTACCTTGAAGAGAAATGTTGTATCCAATTAGCTAGCTCACCCTGGTTCCCATTTAACCTAATCTTTCAGACCAGCCAACCATGCAGTATCTTGTCAAAGACCTTGTTAAAGTCCATATAGATGTCTACTGTACTGCCCTCATTATTCTTCTTGTTCACCTCTTCGAAAAACTTAATCGGATTGGTGAGACACGATTTCCCAAGCACAAAGCAATATTGAATATTCTTAATCAGTCCTTGCCTTTCACCTGTATGTAGATCCTGTCTCTCAGCAGCCCCTTCAATAGTTACTCACCACCGATGTCATCAGTGGTGGACTGGCCAGGGTGTCAGCTTGCCGGATGGCATGTGGGCCCCTGATGAAGTGGGCCCCCTTTGCCTCCTGGCAACCAATATTTTTAGACCCAGTCCGCTACTGGATGTCATCCTACTGGTCTGTAGTTGGGCTGGGCTGGGTCGTGTCTCCGATGCTGGGCTGCTGCTTTGGGCTGGGCTGGGCTGGGCTGGGTCGCCCACGCTGGGCTGGGTCGGGTCTCCGACGCTGGGCTGCTGCTTGGGGCTGGGCTGGGCTGGGCTGGGCTGGGCTGGGCTGGGATGGGCTGCTTCCGGTCCCTCCGAGAGTCTGGTTGGAAATCTCCACCGGCCATCCTCAGCTCCAGTAAAGACGTGATGGTGCAGGAAGGGGTGGACCGTCTAGGGGAGTGACGGGGAAGAGACTAATTCACGCAGTGCTGACTGGCAGGAGAAGAGATCGATCTGCGCACGCGTGGTTTTAAAGATTTTTAAACCTTGATAACCTTTACGACATTCAACCGATCGGAACGAAACTTGGTGGACTCGCAGCACAGGAGAACGGCGAGTGAACTGGTAAAAAATCATAGTGCTATCGCAAACTGTTTTTGCGCAAATAGAAAGACCATGCAACTTGAATATAACAAGATCAGAGTTTTAGTTATGTATAGATACAGCTCGGAAACAGACCCACCGAGTCTGCGCCGACCAGCGATCCCTGCACATTAACACCTTCCTACACAAACTATGGAAAATTTACCCATACACCAAGTAATTTAACCAACATACCTGTACGTCTTTGCAGTGTGGGGGGAAACCAAAGATTTTGGAGAAAACCCACATGGTCACAGGGAGAACGTAAAACTCCGTACAGATTGCACCCATAGTTGGGATCGAACCCAGGTCTCCGGCACTGCAAGTGCTGTAAGGCAGCAACTCTGCCGCTGTGCCACCATATCGGCCGTGTTGCTGCTTCAGCCAAATTTTGTAGGCAGGCTGAACACTGCAGCCTAAATCTGTATGATCATGCACCATCCACTCCTCATGTGTGTAACCCATTGCAGATGCTTTCATCGCATCCACTTTGATAAGCAGTATGATTTGTGTTAAAAACTGTGCTTGCCGCTCACAAACATAATTGGACACAATTGTAATACACTGACCAATTTCATGCCCCGGATCTTTACAAAAAAGCATTACAAACTGTTGGCTTCAGTAGAGATTTTTTGATTTCCCTTTGAAATGGGTAGATTACTTTCCTTAGTTTTCATTTGGCATTTATATCCCCTGCGGGATAAATAGCTGTAAATGGGGATTAGGATCTCTTGCTTCTTGGGCTTTTTAAATTGTACTTAACATGACCAGCAATGGATTGCAGCTTTCCATATTCAGCACTACTGACCTACCTACCTTTTATCATTCTCAGCCTAATTTCAGATCGCAGATGGGAAACTTGAAAGGTCACAGCCCAATTCTCTACTCTATTATACATCCCACTACATGACATATGTGGACACAGACAATAGGACTGTCCCACCTGTCAGTGATGGTTCCATTTATTAATCCTCAGTTGACAAGTTTTTGTGAGACCAAATCCATCCATCATTTACTAAAGACCTTTTTTTTAACATTTCTGTTAACTCTACACTGCAATCCCTACCAGTACATGTGAAATTGTAATGGATCACATTCTGCAATGATTGACCACACATTTGTCTAAGCTTAACACTGGAAACTCTATCGACCAGTTAATGCCAACCTTAGGCATTTCTGAGAAGCCTTGAGATGAAAGATTGTGTTGAAAAGGATCATGCTTTTATTTCCAGGCATGAAACAAATTAGGGAATATTATTGATTGATAATCTTGCATCAAGGATACATGGTAGCTTTGTCAGAATGCTTTATTGAGTTTCTGACTGACTTACTAATTGCATCCAACTTGATATTTTATTTTTTCTGCTGTTATCAAAGATAACAAAAGAACTAAAGTATAAAGCATTATCTGTAACCTTCATGCTGGATTCACAGGATATATTTTATAAAAAAAGGCTTTTTTTAAATATTGATTTGTCAATGCCCATTACTTTTCTTTCTTTTACAACAATCTCTGATTGTTTATCTCTAATAGCTTAAATGATTTTTCTGTAAAGTTGAGATTCAGTGAAGAATGTCATCTGCTTACAGTCATTGGAGAGCTTATGCATCTGTATTTCAGATTTTCTGCTGGTAGTGTGATCACCTCTGCATATACAGTGAACTAACAATTTGTAGGAGAATTGGTAGAAGAGAATCGTTTACAAGAAGGTAATGGGAATGTTCTGAGCACAGGAAAAATGGAATTTGTATGAAGGCAAAACTGATAGTTGGTGTGGACAAACGGTCTGTTTCTGAACTGTTGATTTCTATTAGAGTTACAAAACAACAAGATAAACTGATTCATTGGATGTTGATTTCTCATTGACTTTTGTAAGTATGCTGATGTTGCTTGTGTTGATCCTGGAGACTGGACAAACATAGTCGACGTGAATTCCATTCATGGCCTCATCAAAGGCTAACTTCTAGATCCCCTTCAATTATGTTCTATGCCATCTCTTGTTCAACAATTGTAGAACTCATGTCACAGATATAGTCAAAAGTAATTGTAATCATGTGATCTTGATTGTAATCAAGTGTGAATGTTTTTATCTGGATGGCATACAAAACAACCATTTTCACTGTATTTTGGTACACGTCACAATAATAACCCAATTCCAATGCCAAATGTGTGTTATTTCTTGTTATTCTCTTGGGTATCCTGCACTTGGATCAAGTGAACACTGTGAACCTTTGTAAACCTTCCACCTCCTTTTATGTGATAACTCTTGGATTGTACATCCCCACAACCTCTTCAATAGCCTTTCTTTCCTTTCTCTTTGAAACTGCTGTCTTCTCAGCGCAAAATATCTTTATCAAGTCTCTCTTATAATGTACGTTGTCATGTTTGGCATCTTTCAGCTGCCTTTCGTCCACCTTACTGATCTATTGTTCAGTATTCCTGCAGGAGAGTACTCTGTTGTTGAGTGCAGCCTCAAACCTGCAGCTCAGAGGAAAATCAAGTTCAAATTCAAGTGAGTTTATTGTCATGTGTCCCTGATAGGACAATGAAATTCTTGCTTTGCTTCAGCACAACAGAACATAGTAGGCATTGACTACAGAACACATTAATAAATAAACGGATGAAGTGCAAATAACAGATAATGGGTTATTAATGTTCAGAGTTTTGTCCGAGCCAGGTTTAATAGCCTGATGGCTGTGGGGAAGTAGCTATTCCTGAACCTGGTCATTGCAGTCCTCAGGAAGGCCACAAGTTGCAAAAGGGATTGCTTTACTTATAGAGATTACATGTCTTCTGTTATTTTTCCCACTGCCATGGCTCTGATGAAATAGTGCAGGTTTTAAACCTGTACCACACCTGGGAAAGAATTATTGCATCGACAATAGACTCAACTTTTTTATCCAAATAAACCACTTTGTTGTACTCAAAATATATTTACCCTTTTGGTGCTTAACTTGGTCATGGTCATGGTCATGAACAAGATTTAACTGTATTGCCTTCCACCACAGTGATGAATATGGAATCCACTGTAGTGGTGGATGTTTATGTTAACTTTTATGTGGTTCTGTGTCTTGTTGCTTTTCACATGCTGTATGGTAACTCAAATTTTATTGTACCTTTCACTGTACATGTGACAATAAACTGACCTTGAATTCTCCAGAATATCGACCTTTTATTTGGAGAATTTCCTCCTCTATGGCATTTATGAGGATAACATCATCTTGGTGCTGGACTAATTTTAAATCTTGTCCATTGTGACTTGAATAAATGCATTTGTCCAATCCAATCCTACTTCATTGAGGTTTTTTTTAAACAGAAAAATAAAAGAGTATGCTGGAATTCAGAAATAAAAACAGGAAATGCTGGAAACACACAGCACATCAGAGGGAGTTCTGCTTATTCAAACATCTCTCATGATTGCTAGCTTAATTTTTTGACCATTGTGAGAAGTTATGCACCACATCTGACCTAACGTCGACAACATCTCACCAGATTCAATCTGCTTATCATTAATGACACTTTCTAAACCTAATGTGTATTGACGTTAGTATTGATATACTGCACAATATTTCACATGAATCTAAATTGTTACATTTTCTATTATGGTCACTATGATATTTGTTCATCAAGCTTTGCTCTTCACACTTTCATCGTATAGCACAGGCCTTTTATTTGTGGCTTTCTATTATAATGTTGCCCATATGTAGAGAATTTACTTAACTGACATTTTTCTGGCTTTCAATCCTGGATAAAACCTTACACACTGAGGCTACATATGCCTTTTCTTTGCAGTTGAATAATATTATTACTGTAAATTACCATGCCAGTGAAAGATGATTTGTAACCACATTAGTAACAGGTTTCTCAATGGCTTTGCATTTTTGTTCGATGTGGCTGACTGCTACTTATCCACATACACCATTAGCTCCAGTATTTTGTACTGTGTGACACATTAACATTTGTGGAAACCACTTCAAAGGATGTTGCTATGCAGTCAAATGTTTTATCTTGTGTACCTGTAGTTAAATATTGGAATAGCTCTCTCACTGCACTGCATGCGCAGTTATGCTCACATATGAATTAGTAACTGCACTAAGGTAGTTAAATCCTGAACAATATACCTCATTGGAAACCCTCGGACTATCTTTGGTCCCACTTTACTGGCTTTATCTTGCACTAAACATTATTCACATTATTCCTTTGTATCATTTATCTGTACACTGTGGGTGGCTATATTATAATCATGTATTCTCTTTTGGCTGACTGGCTAGCATGCAACAAAAGCCTTTCATTGTACCTTGGGAACAATAAACTCAACTCAACTCAGAGAGCTTCACATCCAATTATTTGCTTTGAAATGCAATTAGCACCTGATCTCCACAATAACCCCCCCCCCCCCCCCCCCCCCCCAAGTGAATGAATGCCCCCCCCTCCCCCCACCCCCGATGATAGTGAATGAATGATTGGTGGTGCCTTGTGCCACACTGGATTGTGCTGAGCCTTGCTGTGATCTAGGTTACCCGTGGAAGACTGCATCTGGGGTGACACTGGAAGAATGATTTTATCCACAGGTAGTCATACAGCAGGCTCAGATGATTCGTCATTTAGTGGAAGAGTCTCCCCTTCAATTAATAGGCAGCAAAAAAAGTCTTGATTCTGTATCTAATGAAACACGAAAGAGTTCATAATGCATTGGGAGTTTTGTAACTTCAATCATCCAAACTCCACTTTCATGTACTCTTTGAAACGCTAAAAATCTATTTCCCACTTCCAAATTGTTAATTCTGTTTCCTTTATGAGACTGTGCCACCACACATACAAAGAGTAATGACGCAGAACATTGGGATGTTGCCTATATTATTGTTGCACCCTCTAGCAGGATGCAGTCACCTATTTATGTTCTCCAGAGAAGCTACTTGACCCATTGCGCTATTCCAGCACTTTGTGTCTTTTTTTGTAAACCAGCATTAGAATTAGAATTAGAATTAGAATTTCCTTTATTGTCATTCAGACCTTACGGTCTGAACGAAATTTTGTGCCTGCAGTCATACATACAATAATACAATAATAAACAACAATAAACACAAATTAAGATCCACCACAGTGAGTCCTCCATGCACCTCTTCACTGTGATGGAGGCAAAAATCTTAGGGCTGCAGTCTCTTCCCTCCTCTTCTCCCTCTGCGCTGAGGCGATACGCCACCGGGCGATGGTACAAACAGTCCCGCGGCTCACCGAACCCCGCAAACGGGCCGGCTCAAACACCGCAGCCCGAGGTGGTCGAAGCTGCCGCCCTCCAGTCCAGCGGACGCAGCCGCTGGCCCGCGGCTGAACCCCGGACTCAGGTCACCGCTGCCAGAACGCCGTCCCAGCCACCGGAGCACCATTCCAGCCCCGAGCCGGATCGCCCTCACGTGAGTGCCGTTTCTCTCTAGAGCTGGGCCGCCCCGACAGGAGCGCCGTTCCTCCCTCGAGCTGGGCCGCCCCGACGGGAGCACCGTACCTCCCTCGAGCTGGGCCGCCCCCACGGGAGCGCCGTACCTCCCTCGAGCTGGGTCGCCCCGACGGGAGCGCCGTACCTCCCTCGAGCTGGGCCGCCCCAACGGGAGCGCCGTTCCACCTTCGGGCTGGGCCACCCCGACGGGAGCACCACAGCCCCTCACGCGAGCGCTGTTCCAGCCCCGAGCTGGGCCGCCCTCACGGGAGCGAGCCCAGGGCAAGTCCTGACTGGCTCTGTCTCCGGAGTTTCGAGGTCGCCAGCTCCGCCATTAGACAAAACGAAAAAACAACACAAAAAAGTAAAAACAAACGGACTGCAGGCGAGCCGCTGCTGCCAGGGCAGCGCCGCCACTTCCGGACTATTGCATCGACTATTCCTTGTTTCTGCAGTCTGATGTTGGATTCATCATGGGGTTCAACAGGGGCAGGAACATATCACATTGGACCAGTTGCCCATCATTTAAGGTACATACTTGTTAGAAACTTGAGACCATGTTTAAAAAAGTGCAGGAAATATTATTTCCTTAGTTTGCATGGAAAGGTACGGTTGTGAGACAGTAGGTGTCGGCTAATTTAGTGAAACTTTTAAAATAAAATGGTTCAAATAGATTGGAAATCTTTAAAATATTTTAAATATCTCATAATTAATATTGTTATAGGTGTTTAATAACATTTACATGCTTTAAACATATGAGTTGTCATAACTTTTCAATATTTAAGGTAGACAAAAATGCTGGAGAAACTCAGTGGGTGAGGCAGCATCTATGGAGCGAAGGAATAGGCGACGTTTCGGGTCAAGATCCTTCTTTAGACTGATTGTCTACTTTCAATATTGAAGGTGCTTTTGTTTGTACTTTATTCTTTGTTTTTGAAAGTTTCTAAATGTTTCAAAAACATTCAAATTTAAAAGATTTAGGTCTGATATTTCCAGCTAATTTTGTACCTATATCTTAGTTGACTATCAATTTCTTGAAAGGCTAAAAAAAGCTGTCATGGTTGGTAATATGAAATAACAACCGAACACGTTGGAAATACGCGGTAGGTCGTGCTCTCTGTGGAGAGAGAAGCAGAGTTAAAATTTCAGGTTTCAATTACCATTTATCAGGGCTGTGAAAAATAAACAAACAAACATATTTTAAGTTGCAGAGAAGAAAGAGTGGATGGAGGGATTAAAGGTAACATCGAAGTAGGGTGGATGCTGAGAGAGACTGGATGACACAGATGGTTGCTGAGACAGTGCGGTGGTTTCTTAATCACAGCTGATTTGTCCGGAGCAGATGTAAATAGGATAAGATTAATGAGAAAAAAAGAGTGAAAAAAAAAGTGCTGGAAATCTAAAATAAAAGATAATGCTCGAAATACTCAAGTGGTATCCGTGGAGAAAGAAAAACTGAAATTGTAGAACTTTCATCAGGACTTGGCGATACTATAAACTGCAGATTCTGGAATCTTGAGCATAAACTAAGTGCTGGGGGAACTCAGCATGTCAGGCAGCTTCTGTGGAGGGAATGGACTGATGATATTTCAGGTCAGGACCCTTGACTGGAGATTTGAGTCTGATAAAGAGCATTGGAATTTGCATTATGCCACCATTGTTGAAATTGCCCTTCCATGTTTTTCCTTCCCTATGATTTCCATGCCTTCCCTATTCCTTTCCATAACTACAATATTATGATCACGAACTGCAAAAAAAAAAAGAAGAGAGGAAGGCTGCGAATGAGAGTTTGACTGATATTGATCATAGGAAAAGATTTAATGACTGAAAAGTGACTCCATAAATAAGAATCTAGGGGAAATATTAACAGTTTTGGAATGTATATAGGCTGTCAGAAACATGAAATGAATTAACCTGAGATATTCAAAAAATAAGGACGGCATCAGTGAGACATTGTATAATTCAGAACTCTCTCAAGTATGCTAACTTAAGTGCAGACCTTTACAGGAGGAAGCTAAATTGTGAGTTAATGTCACAATGCTCTTCACCCAGCAGGAGATTTACCTTTGCTCGTGTTCATTTTGGTGGATGAGTGAAGTCTCCAATCATACAGATGGGATAAAAGGCTATACTTGATCTTGCACTTCAAGTTGATGGAATATTGAGAAGGAGAGTTTTATTACTTTTGCTTCAGTTAATGGGCTTGAAGGTGATAAACAAATGAATGCATGGAAAATGATTGGAGACAAACTGATTCTTAAGGCAATAATGGAAGAACTGAGAAGTAATTTGTTGGGGACAAGAACAAAGTAGTCCTTGAATGTTTTGAAGGTTATGTAATGGAAAATATGCAGTGGACGCATGTTGCATCACAGCCTGGTTTGACAACTTGAACATCCAGGAAGAAAGGGGTGGACACTGCCTAGTATATCACAGGTACAGGACTTCCATTGGGAAGAAGGTATAGAAGTCTGAAAACTGTGACCTCCAAGTTCAGAAACAACTTCTTCCCAACAACTATTAGGCCTTTGAACACTACAAACACCAATTAAGCTTTGAAATGCGAACTGGTTGCATTAGGCACTTTGTGCTTTTGTTTTTTTTAGCGCTTATTCTTTTCGAGTCCACACACAAGATTCGAAGTTGTTCAGCCAGAGCTGAACACACTTCTCGGCGTCTGCGTACAATGGTGTCTGTCTTGTCGCTTCTTGTGCTGTTTTGCACTAATAATGTTTATTTATTTATTTAACTTTTTTTGTTTCTTTATTGTGTTATCTATTGAGTACTGTGTTTATCGACCTGTTATGCTGTTGCAAGTAAGAATGTCATTGTTCTGTTTTGGTACCAATGCCAATTAAACACCTTTGACTCTTGACAAGACATAACTACCATGGAGAAGTAGGAAGTAAATGAATATCACGTGTTAAATAAAAAGTCTGCAGAAAAGTCTGCATTGCTTTAAGGGCCGAGAAATTGGATTCAGCAATACTTATTGCTTGAGCATTATGGGTGGCATTGGGTGGCAGAAAATTGTGTTCCGTGGTATTTCTTCTAGTGAAAATATTGTCATGACTGCAGGTTCAATATTGACAACAAGATAGTAGGACAGCAATATTGGAGTCAATACACCCAACAGTGTGAAGCACCAAGATACCCCTTCCAAGGCCGAGTCACCTTCGTCTTGTACATTCCACAGAAGGTAGGGATCCTCCACAATCATCATCAATATGTAACCGATATGTTTTATATCATTAACTTTCCAACTTAGTAACAGGTAGTAACTTAGTAACTTATTATGCTGTTGGCACATATCCATTAATTCCTGGTTTTGTACCGATGAGAAAGCTAGAGTGGTGTGTCAGCTGCCAAAGATGCTAACATCAAAGCTCTTGGTTTAAAACAGCTATTGGTAGATGTGAGTGCTATGACTATCTAAGAATGGATCATGGGGAAAACACAGTTTCTGTCTGTAAAAAAAAAAAGCGATTTGTATGAGTAACAATAACCATAAACCCAATCTGCAACAGTCTCACATTCTCTGCTCTCCTCCTGGAACTGATGTTTTGGCTGGAATACAAATCCAGGAGCCATCCAAAACAAACATTACAAATCAGATTCATAAGTATAAATCTATCGTAACATAAAGTTGTGCTTTCCCTTTTTTGTGTCCCTCTTCAGTATGCTACTCCCTATCTCTCTTCACAAGGGCAATGTGTTTTTGTTGGTACTGGTGAAAGGGTGCATTGGTAAGGAGATTGTAGATGGTCATGAAGAGTTAAGAGCAGGTCAGTCTTGTCTGCTCTAAAGAGTCAAGTTGAGAGGGATTTGGCTTGCCTCGAACAAAATTAGGGGTGACACAATGACACAGCTGGAGGACATACTGCCTCACAACTCATGTGACCTGGATTCAACACTAATTTCAGGCTCAGTTAGGAACAGAACATCTTGTCAAGCAGTGATGAGTTTCTCAAATTAGTTTGTTTATCCAGCGCCTTAACAGTGTGCACATGAAAACATTCTGAAAGAACCCAAACTGTTTCAAAGATTTGCAGCATCCTCAGCATTTTAATATTCTCATGATACCATGGTTACATGTGGATTTTCACTTGAAAAAAATCACCATTGATCAATGTCTCTGTAGGCTTCCATCTTTGTTTGTAGGTGCAATAACGGACACCTTTATTTCTTGCTACATGTGGATTTTACACCTGATAAATCTATTTATCACCTCTCCTAACATCCTTAAGTTCCCTTCACCATGTTGGCATCTTTTCCCATCATGCTTTCCCAGTACATATGCTCGGGTTAAACTTATTACAAACTACTTATCTTTCTTATCATTTTCAGAATATCCTGCATCAGAGTGGCAGAATGACGTAGCTGGTTGAGTTATTGCCTCATAACCCCAGCGGCCTGGATTCAATACTAATCTCAGGTGCTCTGTGTGTGGAGATTACACATTCTCCTAGTAACTGTTTGCAATGATTTAGTGTATTTTAGTTTCTTCCACATCCCAAAAACATTTGCTTTGGTTAATTCTGAAGAAGGGTTTCGGCCCGAAACGTCGCCTATTTCCTTCGCTCCATAGATGCTGCTGCACCCGCTGAGTTCCTCCAGCAATTTTGTGTACCTTCGATATTCCAGCATCTGCAGTTCCCTTTTGAATGCTTTGGTTAATTGTCTACTATAAATTATTGAACGTGTATACATGAGTGGTAGAATTGTGGGGGGTGATGAGAGTGTGCAGAGAATGAAATGAGTTAGGGTAGGATTAGTGTCAAAATTGAAGCTTGATGATAAACACAGATTGTGGGGCAAATAGCTTGTTTCAGTACGACTACAACTCTAAAACTGAGTGCTTTAGAAAAACAACCAGAGTAAATGGGCCATTCTAATTGTTGATGTGCCCGAGTCAGTAAGATGTTATGGCAATGATGAAACTGTAATGTTAAACTAATTGAAGTCACAGACCACAGCAGGATCTGCTATTCATTTCACAAAACTTGTACAGAGAGCTACCATGATAATAATAATAATAATAATAATAACTTTATTTATAGAGCACTTTAAAAACAACCACTGTTGCAACAAAGTGCTGTACATGACTAATCATGGACAAAAAATTATTACACGACAATAAAAACATTAAAAAAAGAGAGTAAAAACAATAAAAATAAAAACATTAAAAACACTAAAACAGGAGCAAAGTCTCATGCAGGGTCAAAAGCCAAGGAGTATAAATGTGTCTTAATACTGGTTTTGAAGATGGACAGTGAGGGGGCCTGTCTGATGTGCAACGGTTAGAGTGTTCCAAAGTGCCGGAGCAGCAACAGAGAAGGCTCTGTCCCCTCTGAGCTTCCGCGTAGACCTCGGTACCTCTATGATCACACCTAAATAAAAAATTGGACCCCTTCAATACAAACATAATGTTGACATGGGTAGTCAATTGTACCAATGCAGATACAAGGTTATTCTCATATAGAAGAATGTGCTATGGAATTAAGTCTTCATCCAGTCTAAAAATAACATCTTGTGAGGAGTGGATTATTGCTTAATTCATTGATTGCTGCAAGCACAGAAGAAAGCATTCCTATTTTGGTAGAAGTATTCAAGCAATTAAATGAGCACAGTGTGAAGTTAATGCAAAGTTAAAGTACATTTTTGCAGTGTGAAGTAATCTACTTTGCTTTGAAATTTGACACTGAGGGTCGAGAACAATTGAAGGGGGAGATGGAGGAAGGCAGCAATGTGCCAAAGTCTGACAGTTGCAGAGCTACTGTTCTACCTGGGGATGGGGGAAGTATTATGTGCCATCTGTTCCTGATGCACCATGCGTAGCAAGGAGAACCAATATACTTTTGTTAAGTTCAAAAAAAGTTTTCAAGTAAAGATTTCATTGTCCAATACAAGTTGTCATGGGATAAGCTATGTGATTAATAATAGGCGAGGCAAACTCATTATTTTACTTTCCTTCCCTCTAACAAAATGGCAAGCACAATTAACCACAAACTGAGAAAGAGAAACTTGAAGAATTAAATTAATACAAAATTGCTGTAAGTGAGGGTGAAGTGAACCATATGAACAATTGATGGGATGTTGATGAATGAGCGGTGTGGGTGCTTGGTATGAGCAGCGCAGGACTCAAGTGGTGAAACCAGCACCTGGTGCATACAGTGAGCTGGCCTACGCATGTGGCATCACATGTAGGTCTTCATGGCCAAACTGGCATAGACCATGGTTATCCATGTAGACTGAGTTTTACGTGTTTACATGAATCTTCTTTAAACTTGTCAATAAATGGCAATTTTCTCCCATTCTTTATCACCAAGGCTTCCAGTGTAACTCTTTGTGCCTTTGTGCTTACTCTCTCTCCTCTTTATATAAATCTTTATCTTTTGTTTGATTATAGATCAGATTTTTTCTCAGCAACTCCTCAACCACAAAGCGTCCTCTTCGAAGAGATGAAGCCTCCCTTGGTGTTGAAAAGACAAGATTTTGCACCTCCCAAGCTGAGGCACGCTGCCAAAGACTGACGAGATTAATTCTGACTGCACATGAAGCTGGCATGGTGCCCACATTACAATTAATGGGTGAGGGTTAATCACACAAGGTGGTGCCTGCATTCCATTTTTTTTTTAAGGGCAATTCATTTCAGCCCCAGATATCATCGGACAATCCATTGGAATTCCAACATGCATAGTAAGTATAAAATGAAAGTTGATCTTAACTGCTGAGTTATCAGTATCAACTCCTTTGTAACTCCTGTGAGTTCAATGATATTCTGCAGCCGTGAGGTCCACAGTGTAAAGAGGGAACACTAGAGAGTAGAAAATACTAGATCACAATCATACTCCACGGATTTAGAGCAGCATCAGCAGATTATCATGAGAAGGTCATGTTCTGCATTTTTCTAAAGATAAGGAGAAAAACCTGAGGGTGAAGTGCCATTAAATTAAAAAAAAAAGAAAGATAAGTACAAAATCAGACCAAGTATATGACAAACTGTAAAAAGAGACCATTTGGAAGGAAAATCTGACAAAAGTAGGGAAAATAAAATGCTGTGGGTCCATTGATAGAAAGCAAAGTAACAAGCACAGGTGGCACTGGATGAGAGCCAGTTAAAGTAGATAGCTGCAACAATCACCACCAACTTGAGAGCTGAACACCTACGGAGATAATTTAAACCAAAAGGAAACAAATTTGTGTAAAGCAAAATATTGCAAATTATCCAAATGAAAAAGTGAAGCAGGAAGTGTGCCATAGGATAAACCACATCTGTGGAGAATGTAAAAATAAAGTAAAAATAAATAGGAAAGGAGAAATCAAAAGTAGGGATCAAGTTGAGGAATAATGGGAGGAAGAATGAAACATTTGAGAATGGCAAGATCATTGTGCTATATAACAATTACCCGATTGTGACAGAATAGAACAGAGCATAAGCGTGTCATAGAATCATAGAATTGTACAGCATAGAAATAGGCCCTTTAGCTCAAATTGTCCATGCCAACTAAGGCATCTTACTGACCTAATTCCATTTGCCTGCATTTGGCCCATATCTCTCTAAATCTTTGCTATCCATGTGCCTGTCCAAATGTCTTATAAACATTATAATTGTACCCACTTCTACTTGGAGATCAAGCCCTATACCCACCGCCCCGTGAAAATGTTGCCTCTTTAATAATTTCCCTCTCAACTTACGCCTATGTCCTTAGCTTTCAATTTCCCTACCCTGGGAAAAAGATTGGCAATCTAGCTTATCTATGGCTCTTCTAAATCTCTATAAGGTCACTCCTCATTCTCCTTAATTCCATGGAAAATAGTCACATCTTATCCAGCCTATAACTTAAACCCACCCTCAGATAACATCCGAGCACATTTCTTTCTGTACCCTCTCCAGCTCAATCACATCCATCCTGTGGTATGTTGACCAGAACTGTCTGTAGTATTCCAAGAAAGGTCTCACCAATACCTTAGCATCATGCAGAATTTAACTGGCCCTTCAACCCACCTTTTGGACTCCGATCAACATGCCCCATCTAGACTAGATACACCTGCCTGCACTTGGCCCATAACCCTCAAAATCTATTCCATCCAAATGTGAGATACAAAATCAGTCACAAACTCTTCAGAGACAAGGTCAAGAAACAAGTTTTCCTTTATTACATTTCTGTGCAGAAAAGGGTGTCTCTCCTCTATCATCCTCTAGAGACGCACAAAAATGGAGATGCTTCCTATCTTTTATACCTTTCTTCACTATGGTCACTACCTCATGTCTCCCCATCTAGCTTCGTCCAATCATAACATAAAGCCCACATTCCCACGAGAACGTCCAGGAACGTCTCGGAACATCTCCTGACGTCAAAGGCTTCTGCTGGAGTTTTTATCTGTTACTTCTTTATCTAGAAGTTCCCTCTGTTCTGTATATTGTTACTTTATTCTACCAGCAGTCTGGCTTCTGCTGACACCTTATTTCTTTCTAAGTTATATTTTTCAGAGTTCTAGTATAAATCAACCATCCCTATTAACCCTTCTCTCACACAAATGTCTCTTAAATGTTATAATAATACATGCCTCAACTACCTCTTCTGACAGCTCATTCCATTTACCTATCACCCTTTGTGTAAAAAAAAGTTACCCCTCAGGTTCACAATAAACCTTTCCCCCCTCACCTTGAACCTATATGCTCTGGTTCTTGATTACCTTACTCTGGGGAAAAGACTGTGCATTTACCAGATCTATTCCTCTCACATTCTTGTACACCACTATATGATCACCCATCATCCTCCTGCGCTCCATGGAACGAAGTCCTAGCCTGCTTAACCTCATCATATAGCTCAGGCCCTCGCGTCATGGAAACGTCCTCGTAAATCTTCTCTTCACCCTTTCCAGCTTGACAACATCTTTCCAATAACATGGTGATCAAAACTGGACACAATCCAGCGCCGCATCCTCCTCCCATTCTTAATTCCATCCACCTGCTACCCACAAACCTCACCCATTAAACTCCCTCCAGCATCTGATTTGATCCATCTGCCTTGATCTCTCCCTTAATTGTTTCCATTATCACCCCCCTAACTTGTTTGATTCCACAATGGTAACATTTGTGAATCCACTTATCATCTCCAGCAGCTGTTTCCACCTTCACCCATCCTTCCCCCACCTAGCTCCATCTGCTTTCTTCTCCCCCCCCCCCACCCCCACATCAGTCTGAAGAAGGGTCTTGACCTGAAACGTCACCTATTCCTTCGCTCCATAGATGCTGCCTGATCCCCTGAGTTCCTCCAGCAATTTGCTTTTTTGCTCCACTTATCAATCACCCGCAACTGCCTCCCATCACTAACCCTTCCCATCTCAACCTGGCTCTATCATTTCCCTATCTCTCACATTTCCCCATCCCCGCTTTACACTGACTAACTACCCTCTCCACTGTCAGTCGTGTTGCAGGGTCTCAATTCAAAACATCCGCAATTCTTTTCATCCCACATATACTCTGGTCCCATTGAGTACCTCCAAGAATTTTTTTTTTTTCTTCAAATTCCAGCTACTGCAGTTAATATTAATGATATCATTGTAAAGCAACATCAAAAGAAATGATCAGAACATGATTTTTTCCTTTCATTTTCAGTTTGCGTGAGAACTTGTCTGAAATTAAGATCTTAAGCAAAGATATGGAGGCAGGTTGATTGGTGAACATATGTAGCAGCAGATACAGTATATGAGCTACTTCATAATTCTGAACAAAGATATAATCCATTGATAAATAATGTTTCAAAGAATGTTACAAAGAAAAGGAAATGAAAAACCATGGATATCTCAGGAAGTTAAGGATTTGAACAAAAATAGATAAAATGTTGGCAACATTAATAGTAGACCAGAAGATTTGGAATGAATTAGAAATCTTTGGAGTTCTTTGAGGAAGTTAATAGCAGGGCAGACAGAGAGGAGGCTGTAGATATTGTTTATCTAGATGTTCAGAAGGCCATTGATAAGGTGCCATACGTCAGTCTGCTAGGGAAGATGAGAGCCCATGGTATTAAAGGGAAGATACCAGCATGGGTAGTGGGAGAGCTGGATGGCAGAAGGCAAAAAGTTGCAATAGAAGCTGCTTTTTCAGGTTGGCTGCAAGTGACTAGCGGAGTTCCGCAAGGATCGGTGCTGGTGCCACTTCTCTTCACGTTGTATATGAATGATTTGGTTAAGGGGATTGAAGGCTTGTTGGCCAAGTTTGCAGATCATGCTAAGATAGGTGGAGAGGCCGGTAGTGTAGAGGAAGCAGGGATTCTGCAGAAGGACTTGGACAGGTTAGGAGAGTGGGCAGAGAAGTGGCAGATGAAATTCAGTATAGCAAAGAGCGGAGTCATGCATTTTGGTAATAAGAATAAAAGGTGTAGATTATTTTCTAAGTGGAGAGAGAATCCAGAAATTGGAGGTGCAAAGGGACTTGGGAGTGTTGGTACAGGACTCCCAAAAAGTTAATTTACAAGTCGAATCGGTAGTAAGGAAGGCAAATTCAAAGTTAGCATTTGTATCAAGACTGGAATACAAAAACAGAGATGTAATGCTGAGGCTCTATGAAGCCACATTTGGAGTATGTGAGCAAATTTGGGCCCCAAATCTGAGGAAGGATGTGTTGGCTCTGGAGAGGTTCCAGAGGTGGTTTACAAGAATAATTCCAGGAATGAGTGGGTTAGCATATTATGAGTGTTTGACAGCACTCGGCCAGTACTCGCTGGAGTTTAAAATGTTGAGTGGGGACCTCATTGAAATTTACTGAATAATGAAAGGCATAGGTAGAGTGGATGTGGAAAGGATGTTTCCACTGGTGGGAGAGTCCAGGACCAGAGGTCATGGCCTCAGAATTAAAGGGTGCTCTTTTAGAAATGAGGTGAGGAGGAACTTCTTTAGTCAGAGGGTAGTTAATCTGTGGAACTCATTGCCACAGAGGGCTATGGAGGTCAAGTCAGTGGATATTTTTAATGCAGCGAGACAAATTCTTGATAAGAACGGTTGTCAAGGGTTATGGGAAAAGGCAGGAAAATGGGAGTGGAGGCAGAGATCAGCCATAATTGAATGGTGGAGTAGACTCGATGGGCCGAATAGCCTAATTCTACTCCTATTACGTGAACTTGTTGTAAACTTTTGAAATCGACAAGCAATGAGTGATAAAAGAGGAGAAAATAAATTATAGCCATTCATTGCGATCATGGCTGATCGATCAATAACCCGTGCCTGCCTTTCCCCATATCCCTTGATTCCACTAGCCCCTAGAGCTCTATCTAACCCTCTCTTAAATCCATCCAGTAATTTGGCCTCCACTGTCCTCTGTGGCAGGGAATTCCACAAATTCACAACTCTCTGCGTGAAAAAGTTTTTTTCTCACCTCAGTCTTAAATGGCCTCCCCTTTATTCTAATACTGTGGCCCTAGGTTCTGGACTCGCCCAACATTGGGAACATTTTTCCTGCATCTAGCTTGTTCAATCCTTATATAATTTTATATGTTTCTATAAGATATTCCCCTCATCCTTCTAAACTCCAGTGAATACAAGTCTATTCTTTTCAATATTTCCTCATATGACAGTCGCGCCATCCCAGGGGTCAATCTCGTGAGCCTACGCTGCACTGCCTCAATCAAAAGGAGGTCCTTCCTCAAATTAGGAGGGACAAAACGGTACGCAATACTCCAGATGTGATCTTACCAGAGCCCAATACAACTGCAGAAGAACCTCTCTATTCCTATGCTGAAATCCTCTTGTTATGAAGGCCAACAGTCCATTAGCTTTCTTCACTGCCTGCTGTACTTGCACGCCAACATTCAGTGACTGGTGTACAAGGACACCCAGGTTTCGCTGTACCTCCCCCTTACCTAACCAAACCCCATTGAGATAATAATCTGCCCCCTTGTTTTTGCCACCAAAGTGGATAACCTCACATTTATCTATATTATACTGCATCTGCCACGCATCTGCCTACTCACTCAACCTGTCCAGGTCACCCTGCAACCTCCTAACATCCTCTTCACAGTTCACACTGCCACCCAGCTTTGTGTCATCCGCAAACTTGCTAGTGTTGCTCCTAATTCTCTCTTCCAAATCATGAATATATATGGTAAACAGTTGCGACCCCAACACAGAGCCTTGCGGCACTCCACTCGCCACTGCCTGCCATCCGGAAAATGACCCGTTCACTCCTACTCTTTGCTTACTGTCTGCCAACAAATTTTCTAACCACGTCACCCTACCCCCAATACCATGCGCTCTAATTTTAGTCACCATTCTCCCTTGCCGGACCTTATCAAAGACTTTCTGAAAGTCTAGATACACTACATCCACTGGCACCCCTTCATCCATTTTACTTGTCACATTCTCAAAAAATACCAGAAGATTAGTCAAGCATGATTTTCCTTTCATAAATCCATGCTGACTTGGACTAATCCTTTTACTGCTATCCAAATGCCCCATTATTATCTCTTTAATAATTGACACCAGCATCTTTCCCACCACCGAAGTCAGGCTAACTGGTCAGTAATTCCCCGTTTTCTCTCGGGCTCCTTTCTTGAAAAGTGGGATAACATTAGCTATCCTCCAATCCACAGGAACTGATCCTGAATCTATTGAACATTGGAAAATGATCACCAATGCATCCACTATTTCCAGAGCCACCTCCCTGAGGACCCTGGGATGCAGTCCATCAGGCCCTGCGGAATTTATCATCCTTCAATCCCATTAGCCTACCCAATACTATTTCTCGCCTAATGAAAATTTATTTCAGTTCCTCGACCCCCTTAGATACTCTGTCCTCCAGTACTTCTGGGAGATTGTTTATGTCTTCCTTATTGAAGACAGATCCAAAGTACGTGTTCAACTCATCTGCTATTTCCTTGTTTGCCATAATAATTTCACCCATGTCTGCCTTCAAGGGACCCACATTTGACTTTGCTACTCTTTTTCCTTAACATATTTAAATAAGCTTGGCCTTCTTTATATTCCTGACCAGCTTCCCTTCGCACTTCATCTTTTCAGCCCGTATTGCCCGTTTTGTTTCCTTCTGTTGTCCTATGAAAGTTTCCCAATCCTCTGGCTTCCGGCTACACTATGCTGTGTTATACATCTTTTCTTTTAGTTTTATTCCATCCCTAACTTATCTTGTCAGCCACGGTTGCCTCCTACGCCCCTTAGAATCTTTCTTCCTTTTTGGAATGAAATGATCCTGTGTCTTCCGGATTATGCCCAGAAATTTCTGCCATTGTTGTTCCACCGTCATTCCTGCTAGGATCCCTTTCCAGTCTACCTTGGCCAGCTTCTCTCTCATGCCTTCATAATCCCCTTTGTTCAGCTGCATCAATGCCACTTCTGATTGAATCTTCTTCTTCCCAAATTGCAGATTAAAACTAATCATATTATGATCACTACCTCCAAGTGGTTCTTTTACCTCGCGTTCTCTTATCAAATTTGGTTCATTGGACAACACTAAATCCAGAATTGCCTTTTCTCTGGTCGGCTCCATTATAAGCTGCTCTAAGAATCCATCTTGGAGGAACTCAACAAACTCTCTTTCTTGGGGTCCTGAACCACCCTGATTTTCCCAGTCTACCTGCATATTGAAATCCCCCATCACCACAGTGGCATTACCTTTGTTACATGCCAGTTTTAACTCCTGCTGCAACTTACACCCAACATCCGGGCTGCTATTTGGGGGTCTGTAGATAACACCAATTAGTGTCTTCTTGCCTTTGCAATTCCTCAACTCAATCCACAGTGACGCGTTGCTGTGATAGTGAATGCATTGATTGCGATATTACACATTTCATTAGGATATGGGATGTCCCAGTGGATTGTAAAATTCAAATTGCAAAGTGACCTTCCAAGAATGGAGGAAGCCAAAAAGACAAAGTATATGCCAGTTCATCTGACATCCTATGGAAATGATGGATTCCATTATTAATGAAATAGTACCTGGGACATGAGAACGTAATATTGCGACCAGACAGTTAGAATTGTTTTATGAAAAGTGATTGACAAATGGATTAATATTTAAGAAGGAACTGCAGTTGCTGGAAAAATTAAAGGTATATAAAAATGCTGGAGAAACTCAGTGGGTGAGGCAGTATCTATGGAACGAAGGAATAGGTGACGTTACAGGTCGAGACCTTCCTTTAAAGTTATTTAATATACGGGATCTAATGAGAAAGTGGAACTACCAGTTATATTGTATTTTAGATTTATTGCAGGCATTCAGTAAGATGCCACAAACAAGGTAGAAGGTCATGTCATTGGGATATATAGTAATGCCCCTGTCCCACTTAGGAAACCTGAACGGAAACCTCTGGAGACTTTGCGCCCCACCCAAGGTTTCCGTGCGGTTCCCGGAGGTTGCAGGTGGTTGCCGGAGGTTGCAGGTAGTGGAAGCAGGTAGCGAGACTGACAAAAACCTCCAGGAACTGCACGGAAACCTTGGGTGGGGCGCAAAGTCTCCAGAGGTTTCCGTTCAGGTTTCCTAAGTGGGACAGGGGCATTAACACACAAATTGCATTACAGTTATTCACCAGAATTGGACCGACAACATTTGCTAAAACTGTGAGCTCCCATCAGAAGGAAAAGGACAGCCCTCACATGGGAACATAATGCTTATTCATATTCTCTACCAACCTGCATACCATCTGTACATATTATCTCCGTTCAATCATTGCTAAAAGTTCAAAATCATGGAACTCTATAACATGATTTCAGGAATACCTTGAACAGGGGGATTGGAGGGGCTCAAGAAGATGGATCACCATCAACTTCTCCAAGGCAATAAATGACACAATAAATTACTAAATTGGTGCTAATGCCAAGAAAGCACTCTAACATCTCTACTTCTTCAGAAGACTAAGGAAATTCACGTCTCCAACATTGTAGGAAGTATTCTATTGGGATGGCGTTGCTCTGCCCAAGACCGCAAGAAATCGCAGATAGTTGTAGATGCATCCCAGTCCATCACAGGATCCAGCCTTCCACCCATTGACCCCATCTACACTTTACGCTGCCTCGGGAAAGCAGCCAACATGATCAAGTACCACTTGCACCCCCATCATTCCCTCTTCTTCCCCTCCCATCAGGCAGAAGATACAAATGCTTGAAACCAAATTTAGGAACAGCTTCTTCCCCATTGTTATCAACCTATTGAATGGACCTCTCACAAAATAGAGCTCAAATCCTGATATCAACGTACCTTGTTGCAGCCCTTGCATTTTTTTAAAATCTGCACTTTCACTGTACCTGTAATGCCCCTGTCCCACTTAGGAAACCTGATCGGAAATCTCTGGAGACTTTGCGCCCCACCCATGGTTTCCGTGCAGTTCCCGGAGGTTGCAGGTAGTGGAAGCAGGTAGGGAGACTGACAAAAACCTCTGGAAACCTCTGGGAACCTCCGGGAACCGCACGGAAACCTTGGGTGGGGCACAGTGGTCTCCAGAGGTTTCCGTTCAGATTTCCTAATTGGGACAGGGGCATAACAACATATACTGCACTATAGTAGTTTTTTCTTTGTATTACTTTGTACTCATGTATGGTATGATTTGCCTGGATAGCACACAAAGCTTTTTATTACATCCTGATGCAGGCGACAATAATAAAACAATAACAACACCAGATGTTCACTATACCAGTGACACCCAAATCATGAAAAATAGTAAGATTAAACGAGATCTTACCAGTTTGAAGTTTGATCTGTATTTTATGAGGAGTTATGATGAGGGATTACGTGAAGAACCCGCTCAGCGTGCATGCGCGGCATACTTCCAAGCAGCGGTGTGGAATCACAGATAGACACAATTATTGAAGTAAACATAGTAAAGAAAAGGAGACATCAGTTATCAGTTTGACCCATATTATGAGGGTGGGAGCGGAGGGCACGTAATCCCTCATCGTAGCTCCTCATAAAATACAGATCAAACTTCAAACTGGTAAGTTCTCGTTTAATCTTACTATTTTACTTCGGAGTCACGTGAGTGACTACGTGAAGACTTCAAAGCTCTGTGATTTCAAACCGTGTAACAGTTTTATTTCACTCACTGCCGAAGTTCTTGAGGGAGGAAGTATTATCGTAATCAACCAATGAATCTGTTTGATGAAAAACACAATGGTATTTTTTAACAATAACAACAAAGAAATTAAATTGCTCCCCTGGGCTTAAATTAAATATTTGCAGTCCGTAAATCTTTACTGCAAATAAAACAGGTTTTGCCAACAGCTTATTATAAAATTTCTGAACGGTCTTTCCCCCCACCATCCTGCTGTAGCCAGGATGTGGTCTATAGACATGTCCATTCTTTTAGCCGTCGACGTGGATGCTGCCCTGGTGGAATAAAATTTGTACATGTTAGTGTTTATCCCAGCAGTTTTTAGCACCTGCTTGAGCCATCTCGCAATGGTTTGGCTCGTCACCCGACCATAAGGTTTTTTATGACTGGCCCACAAGGCTTTTCATCTCCCTCGAATATTTTGGTTGTGTCTATGTAGGATAGTAGGTGGGTCATGGCACATAACCGTGGTTCTGGTGGGTAAGCCCGGATTTCCACGACTGGATTAGGTGTTCCTGGTCTGCTCTGTTTGATCTGTCACTGGATAACGACAGATCTGGTCTGGAGCTGTGATCATGTTGTCCAGTCGCAATAGGTGTAGTGACTGCACCCTCTGTGCAGATACAAGTGCCATCAACATGAGTGTTTTGAGCATAGATTGTTCCAGGTTAAGGGGTCTGGCTGGTGGCCATCCCCTGAGGTATGTCAGGACCACACTGACATCCCATGTATGGGTGTACCTTGGTCTAGGGGGTTAGAGTTGTAAATACCCTTCATTAGTTTGACCACCAGCGGGTGGGACCCCATGGCCTGTTGTCCTGGAGCTGGTTTTAAATAGGCAGGCATGGCACTTCTAGCCGTGTTGATGGCTCTGTAGCTGAGTCCTTCATCGTGGTGAAGGTTTGCAAGGAATTCCAGTACGTTGGTAACTGTAGTGGTTGAGTAGGTGGTCCATTTATCCAAGCAGTACTTCTCCCATTTCTTGATGCTGGACAAGTGCTGTTTTTTAGTGGATGTTCGAAGGGATGCTGACATGGTGTCGATGGTTTGTTCTGATAATCCCAGTCCCAGAAGTGGTTTGTGCAGAATCTGCAACCCAGGGGTTTGATTTTAATGGCACCGGTGGCTTGTGCCCGACACTGGGTGTTAATACTCTGGGTCACTGGGGATACCATCGGAGTTTCAACAACCATGTCTTGGAGTTTTGGGAACCATGGCTGTGTAGGCCAGTCGGGTACTATCAAAATACCTGAAGCAGAGTCCATTTGTATTGTGCGTAGTCCCCAACTGATGAGGCAGAAGGGAGGAAATGCATAGAAGAAGAATTTCCCCAATCCAGCGCGAACGCATTTACCTGCTGCTGCCTCAGGGTCTGGTTCCCAAGCGACATACATAGGTACCTGGTTGTTTAGCCTTGATGCAAATAAATCGATATCTGGCGTGCCATATTGCATGATAACTTTTGCAAATTATTTGGGGTTTAACATCCATTGTCATTAAATTTATGTGACCTGGTGTCTGCCACTGTATTTAGCTTACCTGGCAGGTAAGTTACTGATAGCCAAATATGTCTTTCGACACACCATTGCCAAATTGTGTTGACCAACTTGTCGCATGATACCGATTTTATGCCGCCCATATGGTTAATGTAGGCTACCACCGTAGTATTATCTATTTGTAACCGTACATGCAAGTGATGCATATTTGTGCATATGCTTTTAAACCATAAAAGTCACCCAACATCTGTAGATAATTAATGCCCAGTGTAAGTGGTAACGATGATTCTGGGTTAGTCCATCTACTACTTGTTAGTGATGATAATAGGTTGAAATTATGCCAAACATTTTTTGCCCACCACTGTAGTTATGATATTGCTTCAGTGGGTGACTTCATGACACGATCATAATGACCTGTATGTCATTTTGGTGCCTGTACCTTTGCTCTTTGTAAGTTTTGACAGTGCAAAGGTCTGAATTGTGTAGCCGGAAATGCTGCTACCATATTCCCAATTACTCTGTTACTTGTCGAATAGTTGGGAGTACGTGGACCATTAAATTGTTGCATGATTGTGCCAATTCAACTGTTTTGTCTCTTGGCAAAGTTACAGTCACGTAGACTGAATTAATTGTGAAGCCCAAATAGTCCATGATTGTGGATGGCTTCAACTTAGATTTATCTGGATGTAAGACAATCCCAGGGTTTCGAATAACTGTTTGGTAGCTGATACAGCTAACATAGTCAATTCCATGGTCTTGCCTATTTTCCCATTCGGTAACACTTTAAATTGCCATAGCTGCCCCATCCAGGTAAATTTCAGGTATCTGCGATGATCCTTGTGAATGGTACTAAAATAGTAAACATCTTTAAGATCAATGCTTGCCATGAAGTATCCTTTGGAAATTAGTTGTTTGGCAGTAACAACCGTTTCCATTTTGAAATGTATATACTTAACAACCATATTTAGTGAAGTTAAGTCAATGATGATGCGACATCCACCATCTTTTTGGGTTTAGTGACGAATATTTGATACGAATTCCAAGGGTTCATGTTTCCCATGATACCCTTTGTAATTAGTCTCACCAGTACAGCTTGTCCCTCTCGTTTCTTTAACGGAGAGGGAAAATACCCTCTGGGGTAAATGTTGAACTGGTGGCAATTTTTCTAGTAAGAATTGTATTTTGTATCCACTAAAGCCATTGAGTATATACTGATCACTTATAGACTCCCGTGCTTCTTAAAACAGGTGTAATCTCCCCCCTGTTAGTATTAAGCCCCTATTTTCTATACGTTGGAAGGAACCAGACCCACCTACCTCCATGGTTATGGGTATTCTTTTGTTTCCTGACAGTCCAACGAGTCTTGCACGTTGTCTGACGTGGTGGTGGTGGCGCATTTTCCATGGGGCCTGTTCTGGGCCTTGGCCTGAAAGGCTTACGGGATTGGCATGCAGGCCCCGAGCTTTCACCAGTACCATGAGGTGGACCCTCCTGGTGGACGCGTTAGAGGTACTGCTGACTGGTTTACGTGTGGTGCTCATTCCAGACCCTGCCCTCTTGCGCCGATATTTTGGACACTTCGTCCAGTTACAATACAATACAACACAATACAATACAATACAATACAATACAATACAATACAATACAATACAATACAATACAATACAATACAAATTTATTGTCATTTGAGCCCCAGTGAGACTCAAACGAAATTTCGTTTCCACAGCCATACAAACAAAGACAATGTCCTACAGACATACACACAATTAAATTCACACAAACATCCATCACAGTGATCCAACTGTGATGGAAGGCAAAGCCTTTTCTCTCCCCTGTTCTCCATGTCTCTCCCGATGTCCAAGCCCCAGGCGGGCGATGATAAGTCCCACGGCCATTTTAGGCCGCGCGGGGCGATTTACGGCCCCGCTCCCGGTCTGAAAGTACAAGGTTGGAGCCCCCGGTGGGCGATGGTGAGTCCCATGGCCATGAAGCCGCGCCAGGTGATGTACGGTCCCGGTCCGGGTCGTTCCAACCCCGCGACACGGTCTGGAGAAGTCGCGTTGCGGGAGCTCCAGGAAGCGGTCTCTCCCCCCGGACCCGCGAGCTCCCGATGTCCCAGTTCACCGGACCTGCGGCTGCGTTGCTGGAGCCTCTGGGCCCCAGGAGCCGAGTCGCAGCAGCGAGTCACCGCCGCTCCCCACGCTCCGAGGTCGGCCAGCCCCACGATGGTGAGTAGTCCGCAGCTCCGCAGTCTCCCGAGCCCCTGGGTCGTTCAGGTTGGAGGCCGCTCCATGGTGCTAGGCCCCAACGACAACGGAGACCCGACAGGAAAAAGGTCGGGTCTCCCGGACAGGGAAGAGATTTTAAACGGTTTCCCCCTCCCCCTCCCCCCCGCCCCCCACATATACATATTTAAAACCAGTATTAAAAAACACCAAACACTACATTAACTAGACAAAAAATAAAAAAAAGACAGACAGGCTGTAGGGGCCGCTGCAACGGGTGAGTCGCTCCGCCCGTATTGTGAGGTCGGCGTTCTTTGAAGGCAGGTTTTGAAACTTCCTGAGAAGTTGCGGAGCACTGCGAACAGTAGGTCAGGTGTTTTGCCATACTACCGTGACCCTCTGGAAAGAGCATGCGAAAATTATAGCCGACGTCAGGGATATCTAATTCATTTTTTGATATTTTGGCTTTTTTAAAGCTATGCTCAATGTACCCTCCAATAATTGTGGCCACTTTGAGTAAATGCAATTTAGGGGAAGCGTGATAATAATAATAATAATGGATGGGATTTATATAGCGCCTTTCTAATACTCAAGGCGCTTTACATCGCATTATTCATTCACTCCTCAGTCACACTAGGTGCAGACTGACGGAAGCGTGGCTGCCAATCTGCGCCTACGGCCCCTCCGACCACCACCAATCACTCACACACATTCACACACATTCACACACAGGCAAAGGTGGGTGAAGTGTCTTGCCCAAGGACACAATGACAGTATGCACTCCAAGCGGGATTCGAACCGGCTACCTTCCGGTTGCCAGACGAACACTTAGCCCATTGTGCCATCTGTCGTCCCTGATGAAATCCAACGCCTCATGACTACCTGTCTTGGAGATTTTTGAAAAGAACAGGTAGTAAGCTGGCCATCAGTTGAGACTGAAAAGCCATCTCGCTAGTGGTGGAGCCACATAGCGGCCACACCCAGCAGCTCTTCCTGATCCTGTACCTCAAGCATACTCCCGATGTTGTTCAGCCAATGACCCCTCTTCATGACCAGCCCAGCCACTGGTCACCCCAAAGCTAACCACACTAAGGAGGAAGCGATGGGCAGTGCCTAGGCACTGTGGAGGGTATGCCTGAACCCTCCAGCGAGACTGCCCCTCACGTAGCGTGTCTCGCAGGGGCTCCTGCTCCAGGAGCCGCTCCAGCGGCTCAGGCGGCTGTCTCTCTCCCATGCGGGTGGAGAGACGTCCTCTCCGACAAGTCGGAAGCCACCGGCCGGATGCCTCTTCGGATGGCTGAACATCCAGCCCGCAGCTCAGGCACTAGCGGGACTGGGCTCGGCGCGGTGATGGGGATAGCGGAGCGCCCGGTAATTGTTCCTACCGCCTATTACTGCCCCCCCTGCAATGGAACGCTCCTCCGTTGGAGTCGAGCGGGGGACAGGTTCTTCTAGAGCTTTTGTGCCTTGTAGAAGCGAGAGCGCCCCTCAAGCAGCGCGTCTCGCAGGCACCTGCTCCGAGAGCCGCTCCAGCGGCTCAGGCGGCTCTCTCTCCCCTCGTGCGGGTGGAGAGACGTCCCGTCCGAAATCGGGAACACCTGCCGAATGCCTCTTTGGGTGGCTATGCATCCAGCCCGCTGCTCAGGTACTAGCGGGCTGGGCTCGGCACGGTGTCGGGGAATAGCGGAACACCGGGTAAACGCTCCTACCGCCTGTTGCTGCCCCCTTCCCGACGGAAAAACTTTCCTCCTTGAACGGGGGACAGTTTTGTTCCAGAGCCTTTTTCTCTGCCTGTAAAACACAAGCAGAAAAAGGCTCCCCTGTAATAGAAACCCGACCTCAGGGTACTCACCTGACGGTCCGGTTCATTCTGTAGCGGGAGCGCCTAACTCCCGTTGCAGCCGCTGTTGCACTGCTGGCGTTAATGCCGCGCATGCGCGCTGAGCGGGTTCTTCACGTAGTCACTCACGTGACTCCGAAATAAAATAAATAACAAAAAGCATTGTATTGACTAAGCGAAAACAGAGACTCGAGGTAAATGGAACTCTTAATTTGATAAGCTGTAACTACCGGTAAATGGGTGCTAATGATTTTTGTTGATCAGAGCCAGCACAGTAAATCACAAATTAATAATTTTTGATTTAATGTTTCTGAAATGAAACATATTTGCTGTCTGTGTGCAAGGCAGGAATCTAGTCTCAGGTTCTAATTGTTAAATTCATACTGCACACGATTATATTCTACACAAATGAAAATGGCATACATTGATCTACTAAGCCAAAATTCATGTTATGCACCTTAGTTCAAAAGGACTAGATGATGAAATTCATGTGTCAACAACATTGCTGACATGAATTTTCTGTTTGTTTGTGTTTTTAAATTATCCTTTGTATATTTTTGATGGGCATTATTGTGTAGATCCTAGTTTGATGTGTAAACACAATTGCAACTAGATTAGAAATGTTCATCGCCTTAATGAAAGAAAGACTTCAGGGGTTGATGGGGAGACTGTATAATGCTTACAATGAATACCAACTGACAATCAGCATTAAGAAGACTGTCATGGGTCAGGGCACTTCACTCTCCCCTGAAATCACCCTAAACACCACTCTGCTGGAAACTGTCAACACAATCACCTACCTAGAATATTCAGTGACTCTCTCGATGATGAAATCAATTAATGTATAGGAAAGGCAGCAACCACCTTTGGGACACAAAACAAGCAGGCACAGAAGAACAGGAAACTCACAATCAAGATCAAGATAACTGCCTAAAAAGCATGCATCTTGAGCATGTTACTGTACAGCTTAGACAATTTACCTATATCAAGAATGGAAAATAAATAATTTTTAGTTCTTCTGTCTTCATCACATCCGGTGAGGTTCTTGGCAGGACTAAATCACCAATGAAGTTGTCCTTGACCAACATGCCAGGGTCCAGCATCTCTGCGATCCTAAAGCACAAGTGCCTCCACTGGCTTGGACATGTATACAGGATGGAAACTGGACTCATTCCCAAAGACATGGTATTTGGGGAGGCCGCCGATACATGCAGGCCAACATGAAGACCAACGCTTCACTACAAGGATACAATTAAAAGAGATATGACAAATTTTAACATTGGCACTGACAACTAGGAAGAGGCTGCTGAGGAACAGGGGAGGTGGAGAAACATAGAAAGTAGGTGCAGGAGTAGGCCATTCGGCCCTTCGAGCCCTATGATCATGGCTGATCATCCAGAATCAGTACCCTGTTCCTACTTTTTACCCATATCCCTTGATTCCTTTAGCCCTAAGAGCTAAGGGACCACCAGGCAGGTATGAAGCACCATGATAGAATGTGGTTCAAGACGCTGGAGGCCAGGTACCAACGCCACAAAAATGGTCCACGGCAACGACACACTCCCCAATCCAATGGCTAGAGGCAACTTCACCTGTGGAAGCTATGGGAGGGTCTGCCTGTCGAGGACAGGCCTGGATGGCCTTAGCAGGAAATGTGACCACCAGTGAAACATTCCCCCCTCCAAGCTGGGGAAAGTCATAGCCGCACCATCATCTCTCACAGATGGACGAATGCTTACACCCAGAAAGGACAATAATCCTAGCCATATAAATCCATTCATTTGTACCTTTATGTTTGTTAATATGTTTATATTTCCTACGTTACTTAGTTACATCAGTGACGAGTGTAACAGGTAGGCATAAGCAAACAATTGATGGCAATCTGCATCAAATATATTGCCAACATTAGTCTACCTGGTGCAAAACATGTTCAAATTTCAGGAATTGGTCTTTGAGGGGTATTTGCTATCAATTATTTTTGTTTAAAAAATCTGTATCATAAATATCGAGGGTGATTGAAGTAAGGATGATTTCATAAAAGGTGTGTTTTTCCAATTTTTGACTTCTAAAACCTGTTGGATCATATTGGGAATTGTAACAATTTGCAAGAGGAGATTTAGCGCCCATCATTCAACTATTGGCCAGAGGAGATTTGTGGCACTCATTACAATCTAATGCAGTATAAATGTTGCTGACAAGTCAGCTTCCTGGATATCAGCAACTCGGACACTCCACTTTAAAATAACTGGTTTGTAGTTGCAGATAAGTTCTTACATCATCTGTCATTGTACATCAAGTTCAACACAGCATGCAGAGCCAGCTGGCTAGGCAGGCCCTTTTTTGCCATTTGTATGACCTTCCAGAGTAGAATTCACAATTGACTTCTTGTGAATTAACCATTCATACATACAGTCAGTGCCTTCACTTTTATTAATAACTCTCTGGCCTTCAAATGGATGTATAACCTTCAGCAAATAAATATGCAAATCAATGTTCTTTCTTCTGAGAATTTATGCAATTTGTAGATCATGATGAAATTAAGAGTTTCATATTTTGCGATGGTATGAGGATCCATTTTCCCATGACGACTGTGGTAATGCACAGCTACTGTATATCATTATCACAAAACTGTGCGGAGTATACATAGAAAAATAGAAAATAGGTGCAGGAGTAGGACATTCATTCGGCCCTTCAAGCCTGCACCATTCAATATGATCATGGCTGATTATCCAAAATCAGTACCCCGGTCTGGCTTTTTTCCCATATCCCTTGATTCCCTTAGCCCTAAGAGCTAAATCTAACACTCTCTTGAATACATCTAGTGAATTGGACTCCACTGCCTTCTGCTGCAGAGAATTTCACAGATTCACAACTCTCTGGGGGAAAAAGTTTTTCCTCATCTCAGTCCTAAACAGAAGGATGGCAGAGAGAATATAGGGAATTATAGACTAGCTAGCCTGACATCGGTGGTGGGGAAGATGCTGGTGTCAATAATAAAAGATGAAATAGCGGCACATTTGGATTGCAGTAGCAGGAACGGTCCAAGTCAGCATGGATTTACGAAGGGGAAATCATGCTTGACTAATCTTCTAGAATTTTTTTGAGCATGTAACCAGGATAATGGACAAGGGAGAGCCAGTAGATGTAGTGTACCTGGAAATTCAGAAAGCATTTGATAAGGTCCCACATAGGAGATTAGTGGGCAAAATTAGAGCACATGGTATTGGGGGTGGGGTGCTGACATGGATAGAAAATTGGTTGGCATACAGGAAACAAAAGGTAGGAATTAACGGCTCCCTTTCAGAATGGCAGGCAGTGACTAGTGGGGTACCGCAAGGCTCGGTGCTGGGACAGCAGCTATTTACAATATATATTAATGATTTGGATGAAGGGATTAAAAGTAACATTAGGAAATTTGCAGATGACACAAAGCTAGGTGGCAGTGTGAACTGTAAGGAGGATGCTATGAGGATGCAGGGTGACTTGGACGGGTTGGTTGAGTGGGCAGATGCATGGCAGATGCAGTTTAATGTGGATAAATGTGAGGTTATCCACTTTGGTGGCAAAAACAGGAAGGCAGATTATTATCTAAATGGTGTCAAGTTGGGAAAAGGGGAAGTACAACAGGATCTGGGGGGTCCTTGTTCATCAGTCAATGAAAGTAAGCATGCAGGTACAGCAGACAGTGAAGAAAGTGAATGGCATGTTGGCCTTCATAACAAATTGAGTTGAGTATAGGAGCAAAGAGGTCCTCCTGCAGTTGTACAGGGCCCTAGTGAGACCACATCTGGAGTATTGTGTGCAGTTTTGGTCTCCAAACTTGAGGAAGGACATTCTTGCTATTGAGGGACTGCAGCATAGGTTCACAAGGTTAATTCCCGGGATGGCGGTACTGTCATATGTTAATAGATTGGAGCTGCTGGGCTTGTATACTCTGGACTTTAGAAGGATGAGAGGATATCTTATTGAAACATATAAGATTATTAAGGGTTTGGACAGGCTAGAGGCAGGAAACATGTTCCCAATGTTGGGGGAGTCCAGAACCAGGGGCTATTGATTGAGAATAAGTGGTAAGCCATTTAGAACGGAAATGAGGAAAAACTTTTTCACACAGAGAGTTGTGAGTGTGTGGAATTCTCTGCCTCAGAGGGCGGTGGAGGCTGGTTCTCTGGATGCTTTGAAGAGAGAGTTAGATAGAGCTCTTAGGGATAGCGGAGCTAAGGGATATGGAGAGAAGGTAGGAACGGGATACTGATTGTGGATGGTCAGCCATGATCACATGGTTTGAAGGACCGAATGGCCTACCTCTGCACCTATTGTAATTTTTTTTAATGGCCTATCCATTATTCTTAAACTGTGACCCCTGGCTCTGGACTCCCCCAACATCGGTAACATTTTTCCTGCATCTACCCTGTCCAATCCACTAATCATTTTATATGTTTCTATAAGATCCCCTCTCATCATCATTCCAAATTCCAGCGAATACAAGCCCAGTCGATCCATTCTTTCTCATATGTCAGTCCCTCTATCCCAGGAATTAACCTGGTGAACCTAGGCTGCATTCCCTCAATAGCAATAATGTCCTTCCTCAAATTAGGAGACCAAAATTGCACACAACACTCCAGATATGGTCTTACCAGGGCCCTGTACAACTGCAGTAGGACCTCCTTGCTCCAAAACTCAAATCCTCTCTGAATGAAGGCCAACATGCCATTAGATTTCTTCACTGCCCACTGTACCTGCATGCTTACTTTCAGTGACTGATGTACAAGCACACCCAGGTCTCGTTGCAGAGGGGGCTTCTCCTAATCTGACACTTCAGATAATTATCTGCCTCCCTGTTCTTGCCACTATAGTGGATAACCTCACATTTATCCACATTATACTGCATCTGCCATGCCTCTGCCCACTCACCTAACCTATCCAAGTCACCCTGCAGCCTCACAACATCCTCCTCGCAGCTCACACTGCCATCCAGCATTGTGTCATCCATAAACATAGAGATGTTACATTTCATTCCCTAGTATAAGTCGGTAATGTATATTGTATACAACTGGGGTCCCAGCACCGAGCCTTGTGGCACCTCACTAGTCACTGCCTGCCATTCCGAAAAGGACCTGTTAATTCCTACTCTTTGTTTCCTGCCTGCTAACCAATTCTATATCCATGTCAATACCCTACCCCCAATACCATGTGCTCTAATTTTGCACACTAATTTCTTGTGTGGGGCCTTGTCAAAAGCTTTTTGAAAGTCCAGGTACACCACATCCACAGGCTCTCTCTTATCCATAGGATGGTACACTTCCCCACAGTCCCTCTCTGCTTCCCTTTCAACTCCTACCAGTTTGTTTCATACACCCACCACCCTTTATGTGAAAATGTTACCCCTTCAGGTTGAACCGATGTCCTCTAGTCCTTGATTCCCCTAATCTGGGCAAGAGACCCTGTGCATCTACCCGATCTATTCCTCTCATTATCTTGTACACCTCCATAAGATCACCCCTCATCCTCCTGTGCTCCAAGGAATAGAGACCCACCTACTCAACCTCAAGTCCTGGCAACATCCTCGTAAATCTTCTCTGAACCTATTCAAGCTTGACATTATCTTTCCTATAACATGGTGCCCAGAACTGAATACAATATTCCAAATGCGGTCTCATCAACATCTTGTACAGGCGTCAAGGAAAGAGCATTCACGTCATGGCCCTGTTTCCGTCAATCTTTCCACCACCGCGCTCAAGACACTCAAGAAGTGACAAGACAGACATCATTGTATGCAGATGCTGAGGAGTGTGTTCAGCTTCTAATCTTGTGTTTGGACTCGATAAGAAGAGGAAGAAGAATGTCTTGTACAGTACAACTGCAACATGACCTTCTAACTTCTATACTATATGACTGATGAAGACCAATGTGCTAAAAGCCTTTTTGACCACCTTCTCCATCTGCGACTCGATCTTCAAGGTACCATGCAAATGCACTCCATGATCCCTCTGCTTTACAACACTACCCAGAGGCCTACCATTCACTGTGTAGGTCCTGCCCTTGTTAGACATCCAAAATGCAACACCTCACACTTCTCTGTGTTAAATTCCATCAACCATTCCTCAGCCCACCTGGCCAATTGATCCAGATCCTGCAGCAATCTTTCACAACCAACTTTTCTATCTGCAAAACCACCCACTTATGGATCATCAGCAAACTTGCTAATCTTGCCCTGTATGTTCTCATCCAAATCAATGATGTAGATGACAAACAGTAACGGGCCCAGCACGAACCCTGAGGCATAGCACTAGTCACAGGCCTCCATTCTGAGAAGCAACCTTCCACCATGCTTCCATGGAGCCAATTTGCTATCCATTCACCTATCTCTCCTTGGATCCCATGCGGCCTAACCTTCCAGAGCAGCCTAACGTGCCTTACTGAAATCCATGTACACAATATCTACCCTCATCGTCCTTTTTGGTCACGTCTTTGTGAGACATGACCTCCCACGTACAAAATCATGCTGACTATCCCTAATCAGCACTTGCCCGTCCCAATGCCTGTATAACCTATCCCTCAGAATACTTTCTAGTAACTCTCCAACTACATATGTTAAACTCACCGGCCTATAGTTCCCAGCACTTTCCCTGCAGCCCTTCTTGAGAAGAGGCACAACGTTTGCCACCCTCCAGTCTTCCAGCACCTCTCCTGTATTTAAGGATGACTTGTAAATTTCAACCAGGGCTCCCGCAATTTCTGCTCTGGTTTCCCCCAATGTCCTTGGATATATCTGATCAATCCCTGGAGATTTGTCCACCTTCATACACGACAGTACCTTCAGTACTTCTTCGACGGTAATGCTGACTGCTCTCAAGACATTTCCATTGACTGCCCCAAGTTCCTCCGTCCTACTGTCTTTCTCCACAGTTATACAGAGAGGAAATACTAATTGAGGACCTTGTCCGTCTCCTGTGACTCCACACAGAGGTGACTACTTTGGTGCCAGAGATGTCCCACTCTCTCTCTAGTTATCCTTTACCCCCTTATGTATTTATATAATCTTTTGGGAATGCTCTTAATGCTACCTGCCAGAGCTATTTCCTGGCCCCTTTTTGCCGTTCTGATCTTCTTTATCAGTTTACTCCTTAATTCTCAAAACTCCGCTAGGGATGCACTTGATCCCAGCTGCCTATGCCTGTCCCATGCATCCATTATGTTTTTGACCAATGCCTCAATTTCCCTCGTCAGCCAAGATTGCTTATGTTTCCCTGCTATGCCCTTCACTGTAACGTGGATGTACAAAGCACAACTATATTTTACTTTTGTGATCTATATAATTAAAAGTCTAAACTTAACCACTTCCTGTTTGCACTGTATATTGATTTTTTTTTAAATGCTACCACTTACGGCTGGGATTTTGGCCATCTTACTCAGTCCCCCTCCAGCTGCCCAGCCAGAGGATTTTTCCCATCGATAAAAAATAAAAGACTTATTAATGTTTAAAAAATGTTGAGATTCTCTCTCCAGTCAATCAGGCAATGAAGGCCATGCCTCTTCCAGTGGGAGGTGGAGGGACTGTGAAACCCAGAAGTGTGGACGTGCCTCAGTCTCTGCAAGATGGGTGAGGGAGAGGGCACGACACTCAGTCTGAGCTGTGAATAACACTGAAAACTGAACACATGTCTACTGAACTGTGAGTGTGGTTTTATTGACCTGTGACCTTTTAAAATGAAAATGTGGTTTTGAAAATGAATTTTGAAAATGAAAATATGGTTTTGAAAATGAATTTTGAAAATGAAAATGTAGTTTGAAAATGTGGTTTGAAAATGAAGTTTGAAAATGAAAATATGGTTGGTTTGAAAATGTGGTTGGTTTGAAAATGTGGTTGGTTTGAAAATGTGGTTGGATTGAAATGTGGTTGGTTTGAAAATGTGGTTGGTTTGAAAATGTGGTTTGAAGATCTATATAATTAAAAGTCTAATCTTGATCACTTCCTGTTTGCGCTGTATATTGATTTTAGACAAAATGCTACTACGTACGGTTGTGATTTTTGGCCATCTTACTCAGAATCCCCCTCTGCTCATCAGGTGCCGAGGATTTTTCCCATCGATTAAAAATAAGTGTTATTAGTGTTTAAAAAATGTTGAGATTCTCTCTCCTGTCAATCACGCCATGAAGGCCATGGCCCTTCCGGTAGGAGGGAGAGGGACTATAAAACCCGGAAGTGTGGGCGTAGCTCAGTCTCTGCAAGATGGGGGAGGGAGAGGTCACAAATCTATGTCTTTGGTGGCCTTGCACACTGCTTGAAATAGTATGAAACTGCATTTTTCAGCATCCGGAAGCGGCGGCGCTGTTAACAGTGCGGCTCGCCTGCAGTCCGTCTGTCTTTATTTTTTTCTGTTGTTTTTTTTGTCTTGTTTTGGTTAAGTTTTAGTTTGTTGGGTTGTGTTAGGGGGGGGGGTGAAACATGTTCTCTGTCTCTTCCTTCGGGGAATGCGACTTTTTCGTGTCGTATCCCCCTTCTCTGCCTCTGTTTGCGCTGAGGCCTAATGGCGGAGCTGGCGGCCTCCAGCCTGCGACCGACCCCGAGGCTCCGGAGGCAGAGCCAGCCAGGACACACCAACGAGAGGCTGGCCATCTTCGGGGCTGAGGCAGCGGTGGCCCGATTTGCTGGTGCGGCGTTCTGGCTTTCGGCGGCGGCCTGGAGGTGATGCAGCGAGGCTCGGAGCTGAGACTGCGGGACCCGGAGCTGGGGCAGCGGCCTGGAGCTGGGGCGGCGGCCCGGAGCGGAGACTGCGGGACCCGCAGCTGGGGCGGCAGCCCAGAGCGGAGACTGCGGGACCCGGAGCTGGGGCGGCGGCCCGGAGCGGAGACTGCGGGACCCGGAGCTGGGGCGGTGGCCCGGAGCGGAGACTGGTGAACTCACTGTGGTGGATGTTTAATTTGTGTTTATTGTTTTTATTGGTTCTGTGTATGACTGCAGGCAACATAATTTCGTTCAGACCGAAAGGTCTGAATGACAATAAAGGAATTTAATTCTAATTTGAATTTGGTGGCCTTGCACCCTGCATGAAATGGTATGAAACTGCATTTGAATTTGGTGGCCTTGCACCCTGCTTGAAATGGTATGAAACTGCATTTGAATTTGGTGGCCTTGCACCCAGCTTGAAATGGTACGAAACTGCACTTGAATTTGGTGGCTTTGCACCCTGCTTGAAATGTATGAAACTGCATTTGAATTTGGTGGCCTTGCACTCTGCATGAAATGGTATGAAACTGCATTTGAATTTGGTGGCCTTGCACCCTGTTTGAAGTGGTATAAAACTGCACTTGAATTTGGTGGCTTTGCACCCTGCTTTAAGTGGTATGAAACTGCACTTGAATTTGGTGGCCTTGCACCCTGCTTGAAGTGGTATGAAACTGCACTTGAATTTGGTGGCCTTGCATCCTGCTTCAAATGGAATTTCAAGGAATAGCCGTGAGTCATGTATGCTCATGTATGCTCATGTATGCTCATGCGGGACTTGGACTGCTGACAGAAAGGAGTGGTCTGGATCAGATTAGCAGTGATCAGCACCAAATAATGGTTGAAAGGGAGGTTCCCTCAGGGATCTGAGATTACTGATTAGGTCTAGTGGTTAGTGTTGAGGATCATAGGTTGAGGATCATAGCATGGCATTATTGCGAAGGGGCAGTTGAGTGTGGGTTTGTGTGCTGGACGTTTGTACTTAATGAGATGGCTGGGTTGGGCCCAAAGGAGTGAAGTGAAATAAATAAATAAAACTAGACTTACCTGTGTTAAATTCCCATGACTGTATTGAACACGGCTGTTCAATTAAACATGGGCGGCAATCCTGAGGGGGGACGGGTGGGGGGGGGGTGTCCCCCCTATGTTTTGAGAGATGGGGGACAATCCCCCCCATGTTTTGTGAAACACGTTGCAGCAAAATCTCCTTGGAATTTTCCATTTTTAAAAAGCTTGGGTTTAATGAGTACTGCAGAAAGATTGGAGTCGTTTATCACTTAATTCCTCTGAGACAAAACGATTTGTTAACTATCACTGTTAGCCAGTAGTTAAGAAGTAGTTATCTAATGTGTCACCAATACATAGATATGCATTCCTCAGTAAATATAATTGTGTTTTGACCTAGAAGTATTACTGACGCCGTGTTCCTTCGAATATAATTCACGGGAGAATTTCTTAAAATTGTCATTAAGTGTTCCGGACCATGAGCACGGGCTTCTTCCTGGAGTGCAGGTACAGTCCCTCATTCACGCACATTATTTAGTAATTTTTACCCATCATTTAGGGATGTTATATGAATTTAAAAAAATTAAGTATGTTTATTTTTGTCAGTTTATCAAAAGTTTCTTTATGTATGTTTTTTTGTCAGTTTTGTGAAAAGTGTATTGTTTTCTCTCTCTCTCTCTCGCTCTCTCTCTCCCTCTCTCTTTCTCCCACTCCTTCAAGGTTTGCCTTTATTTGCTTCAGTTTTATTCAGTGTTATTTATCACGTTGTGGTAGTAGCTTTTGAAAGATTTAAATAGGTATCAGATTTTTTAAAATCATATAACATCCTTGTTGGATAGTTATATGGATGGGAAAGGAATGGAGGGTTATGGTCTGAGCGCAGGTATATGGGACTAGGGGAGATTATGTGTTCGGCACGGACTAGAAGGGTCGAGATGGCCTGTTTCCGTGCTGTAATTGTTATATGGTTATATGGTTAAATGTTGGCAGGTGGGTCTAGTGTAACTGGGACATGTTGGCTGGTGTGGGCAAGTTGGGTCGAAGGGCCTGTTTCCATACTGTATCACTCTATGACCTGCTAAGTTTATGAGCATGCCTGCCTCCATGCTGAAAATCTCCAGAGCCAGTGTCAAGAGATACTTTCACGTCTGACTCCACTAATGCAGAGCGGCTATGGAAGTTGGTAAACTGGCACTGACAGCGGCCCATGTGAAAGATCAGCACCTATCAACAATGAAGCCACTATGAAACCAGCTGCCACAAGCCCTTCCCACAGGACGGGATTTTAGCTTGGCATTAAAACTCAAAAAAGAGTTACATTGATTTTAAAACAAGAATGTTACATGTATAAATAGTTTTTATATTCGGGAACATGGTTAATTAAGTGGTGGGATTATTTCCCTGTCCAAACTATGCCTTTGCATTATCCGGTGGTTAAATCCAATCCATCCCTCCCTCGCAAAGATGTGAGATTTCATTAAGAGCACACTTGGATGGATAGATGCAAGTGGCATGTAAACATATAAATGTCTAGCGTCTCTTCCATGCGAGCAATGCATGAAGCCGATGAAATGAGACAATTGTCACACCAAAGATAGACACAAAATGCTGGAGTGACTCAGTGGGACAGGCAGCTTCTCTGGAGAGAAGGAATTGGTGACGTTTCGGGTCGAGACCCTTCAGACTCAGTCTTCAGGTCTGAAGAAGGGTCTCGACCCGAAACGTCACTCATTCCTTCTCTCCAGAGATGCTGCCTGTTCCGCTGAGTTACTCCAGCTTTTTGTGTCCATCTTTGGTTAAAACCAGCATCTGTAGTTCCTTCCTACACAACTGTCACAACAAACTAATTGTCCAGGTTGGCTTGCTGAATATTGCATAAGACATGGTCAGAAGAAAGGGGAGGTTATATATATATATATATATAACCTCCCCTTTCTACGGCCTCTTTTATGCATAATCGGGAAAAAGATTAAACATGTGGCAAATATGTTATTGCTGACTTTGTGTTGGGGAAGGAGGAAAGTTGCAGTTGAATAATTTGCAATTTACATTTCATTCTTTTCCACTGTGTGTGATGTGGGCCTATTGATATTGCGTCACCTGGCTATCTTTCACTCGTGCTCATTAGATTGATTTCAAGATGCTCAGATCTTCTAATGCGGTCATTTTTCCAAGCGCCAAATCCCTTCAGCTCAACCTGCAGCTGAAACTATGGGTGGATTGTAGACCTTTAAGAGGCATTGACACTTTGTTTTTATGTAGAGGGGTAAAAGAGGTAAGGTGTGTGATATGTATGTAATGTATCGTCTGCAGGGGGGGGGAGGGGAAGTACGACTTCCTCGACACCGCTGCTAAAATGGCACCGTTAAATGTGCAGTTGAAAAAAACAAATGAACTGCCAACAAATTGAAAAAATATAGATTATCTGCTGTTTTGTGCGTGAGAGCTTGTTGTGTGCGTTACGCAGGCAACCAGACAGTATAACTGTGTTTAAACAATAAATGTCGGGGGGGGAATGGGAGGAGGTAAAATTGTTCGTTGTCATCGGCCCACCAGGTAATTTGTGTGTCCCCCATGTTTTAAAAGCAATTTCCGCCCATGGTTCAAGAAGCCTGCTTTAAATTGTTGGTGCCCAATAACAGGCATGGTTCTCCGAGCAAGGGTCGTGTGTTGGAAATGGCATAATTAATTGCAACCTATTAGAAAATCCACTTTCTGAGGTGGTGTGAACTGACTTAGAATTCATTGTAACCTACATTTCAATATTGCAACCTACATACACATCGTATTGAAAAAATATAGAGATACATAATTTTTTTTCCAGGTTTCTGGTTTCCTGACTTTGCAGTGCTCGAATAATGCATTGTAGTATGAACTGCAGCAAAATGATATGAAGAATTCAAATGGCATAAAGGTGAAGCTGCCTCCCAGCTCCAGCAACTCGGGTTCAATCCTGACCTCTGCTCCTTCCTGGATTCTGCCTGTGTCCACATAGATTTCCCTCTGGGTTATCCGGTATCCTCCCACATCCTAAAAGCATACATGATGCCTGTAAATTAGCAACAGTAAATGACTCATGTGTGAAGGAAAGTGGTAGAATCTAAGGTGAGTATGGACCAGAACTTGTTTTCATATGGTATCGCTCTTTGAACTTAATTGGTGAAAGGCAGTCAATGCCTTATTTTGCCTTTGCTCCAATTTACAAAAGCCAAATCTGGATTAGTTCACTGATCATTTATTATATACTCTTTCAAATGCATTAACCATCATTAATGGAAGGTTTTCAGAAATTACTCATGTTAAATTACCACCTTCACAGTTATTCAATTTTGTATACTTTTGCTCCAAATACTGCTGCATTCCTGTAGCAATAAAAACAGACTTAAAAAACTACATATGCACTTGCTGTGCAAAGAATAAATTAAATCCCTTTGAGTATTATGCATTCAATCATAAATCTGTTTATAAGGCCTAGATTTATGATTTGGTTACATAGTACACAGAACAAATTTTTCCTAATGCAGGGATGGAGAGAAAATGATTTAGTTTTATGAGTACACCATTCAACTGGGTCTCATGAGCTGAGAACAGCTGTTTCCAAGCATAAGTATTTGGAAGATAATTTATTGTGTGAAACCTTGTTGCCATTATTGGTATGTCTGAGGAAGGATATTGTAACAATGGGCAGGATAATATTGAACTTTAACTGGTAATTCTACAGAGTAACCTCTGCCTGTATCTGGTGACATGCTTTCTCCTGACCTCCCCTTGACCACCAGGCTCAGCACTGAGTCCAGTAGAGAAATACATGCACATTGACCAGACGGACTGGGAACATTTCAGATTCCTTTGACATCAGAACCTCAGGTTTGCATCTGGGAGTCTGGCGTAAGAGGCTGCATTAATTTGCGTGGGTTCATCAGTCCTAAGGGAAAAGATAAATGGTTGATTACTTCATTTGACTTTGTCTTACTGTTCTTAATTAAAGTTTAGCACTAAAAAGATATTTAACATTTATTTTATTTTCCTTAAAACACAAAGCACTGGACTAATTCAACGGGCCAGGCAGCCGGTCTGGAGGATGGATTGATGATGTTTTGAGTCAGGACTCTTCTTCAAGCTGTTTCCGTATTGTATAGCTCAGTCTGACGAAGGCTCCCAACATGAAATGTCACCTATCCATGTCCTCCAGAGATGCTGCCTGACCCATTGAGGTACAACAGAACTTTGTGTTTCACTCAAGCAGTTTCTTGTGTCCCCATTTTCATGGAACATAGAACAGTACAGCACAAGAACAGGCCCTTCGACCCATAATGTTTGTGCCGAACATAATGCCAAACTAAACTGATCTCATCTGCTTGTACATGATCCATATCCCTCTATTCCCTGCACTCACATATCTAAAAGACTCTTAAATACCACTGTTTTATCTGCTGCCACCACCACCGCCCTTGGCATTGCGTCCCAGGTCCCCACCACTCTCTGTGAAAAAACCTGCCTCACACATCTCTGTTAAACTTTCCACTTCTCACCCTGTAGCTGTGTCCCCATCATTTCCACCCTGGCAGAAAGGTTCTGTCTAGCCTATTTTACTTCGGAGTCACGTGAGTGACTACGTGAAGAACCCCGCCAGGACGCATGCGTGACATATCGCTACACGCATTGCGAAACAGTCAGGCGGGGTGGAACGACGTTCCCCCGCAGCGGCAGTTTAAAAGCCGGAACCTGCAGGTAAGAGATACTCTGCGGTCTTTTGTGTTGTTCCCATACTGATTTACAGGTGGGGAGTCAATGGACAAGTCCAAGAAAACAACGAGGGCTGCGACAAAGCTGGCGGGGGAGGACCGCGGAGTTGCGGGCAGCCAGCAGCGGCCAGCGGCACAGGAATCACCCGTAATGGGAACAGCTGTGCCCGACTTCGCCTCCGCACCGGCCAGATCCACTCCGCGGCCGGGCGGTAAGGCAAAACAAAAAACCAACAAAGTCGTTGACTCAGATGAGTCCGACTTAGAGCAGCCGCGAGCGGCCAGTGACCATGAGCGCTGGAGCCGGATGGAGCGGTGTGTGGAGCAGTTGCTCCAACGTGACAGGAGATGGAGTCCAGTCACTGTGGGCACTATGTTAAACCCACAGCAGCACCTCTTGTAGGGCTGCACAGTGCATCTCCCTCGTCAGAGGGGAGTACTGGGGGTCAGTTCTGGGCTGATCCTGAAGAGGGGTTTGCAGAAGAGAAATCAAGTGTGCAAGGGCTGCAGCAACATGAAAATCTACTGGACATGGTGTCCAACTTCATACAGCCAGACCAGACTGGCCAAAACCTGGAACAAAAACTAGCTGCCAGTATAGATTTTATGTCCTTTAACCAGCTACAGGAACAGGCTGTATTGGACACCACGGCAAGACACTTGGCACCGGGTAACTGTATATCCCTGAATGTTCCTGGTGTAAATAATTGCATATGGAAACATATTGAAGCAGGAGTTAGAGGCATGGATGTCAAACTCCAAAAGGTACTAAAGCTCCTAACAGCGGGAATAACAGCTTTTGCCCGCACAGTAGATGAGAAGGACATGTCGCAGGACCAACAGGATGCACTGGCATTGCTTTGCAACACACAATATGAAATAAACAGCATCAGGAAGAGAGCCATCCGACCTGCTCTAAACCCGAAATTCGCAGGTCTGTGCAAACCTGGAAACGTAAAACCACTAATTTTACTATTTGGAGGTAACCTATCGAAGCAAGTCAAGGAACTCGATGAGGAGGCAAAAACCCTGGGGCTCATAAAAGCGACATCATCAAGAACCTACTACGGCCATAAACAGCACCCTTACGCACCCACCAGTAGAACAAGACAAACTGGTGAAAGCTCAAAGGTCCGGTACACCGAACATGAGTCTTTTTTAGGCCATGGCCCAGGCCGGCCTTTTTGGAAGATACGCAAACCTCCAACACCAACCCAACCACAAACCCAGACACCGGCGCCTCAACATCAACGAAGGATTTACAAAAAGAAATAAACCTGCCACTGGTAACTATGGAGGTAGGTGGGTCTGGTTCCCTACAAATTGCAGGGAGTATGGAGGTTGGGGGGAGATTACACTTCTTTCTGGATGCATGGAGTATGTTAACTACCGACACTTATATTTTAAGCAGTATCCAGGGATATACCATAGAATTTATACACAAATACAGCCCTCCAGTTCAGCATGTACCGAACCGAATGTTCGTTCTTTCAGGTAAAGAAAAATCAGAAGCGCATGCTGAACTGGAGCGGCTTTACGCAAAAGGGGTAATTGAAAAATCCCAACACGAATCACTAGAATTCGTGTCCAATATCTTTACCAAAAACAAAAAAGATGGTGGTTGTCGCATCATCATAGATTTGACCAAATTGAATACATTTGTACAATATATTTATTTTAAAATGGAAACCTTTGTTACTGCAAAACAATTGATTTCCAACGGTTACTTCATGGCTAGCATCGATTTAAAAGATGCTTACTATTCAGTGCCTATACGAGATGACCACAGGTGTTACTTAAAATTCAACTGGATGGGGCAGTATAGAGTGCTGCCAAATGGGTTAACATCAGCCCCCAGGCTGCTCACAAAAGTTTTGAAACCAGCCCTAGCGTTTCTACGGAAATGAAAACACATGGTCATGGCATATCTAGATGACATACTTATTGTGGGCAAAACTTTGGAATTGGCCAAACAAACCGTAACAGCCACAAAACAGTTATTTGAAAAACTGGGGTTTATTATCCATCCAGTTAAAGCTAAATTAACGCCTTCCACTACTATGGACTATTTGGGGTTCACCATTGACTCAGTTCACATGTCGGTGACTTTGCCAAAGGGAAAGGCTATAGACTTAATAGAGGCTTGCAATAACCTCATTGACATCAGTAAACCGTCCATCAGATTGGTAGCAAAAGTAATTGGCAAAATGGTGGCTGCTTTTCCAGCCACACAATTCGGACCTTTACATTACCAAAATTTACAGAGAGCAAAAATACGAGCACTCAAAATTAATGCTGGTCATTTTGACAGACCAATGAAGCTACCAATCAAAGCTATAATGGAACTAAAATGGTGGAAAGATAACATTCGGCTTTGTTTCAATCCAATCATTATCAGCAACCCTTCTATGGTGCTACAAACTGATGCCAGTGCACTTGGTTGGGGTGCCACCAATTCCATCTCCAGCTGTGGAGGTAGATGGACTGCACAGGAGGCATCATTATTACAAACACTGGGCATAAACTACCTGGAAATGTTGGGTGCATTCCATGGCCTAAAGTCATATTGTTCTGGGTTATATCACCAGCATGTTAGACTACAGATTGACAATACCACCATGGTAGCATATATCAACCACATGGGTGGAAACAAATCGACATCATGTGACAATCTGGCTAATACAATTTGGCAATGGTGTATCCAGAGACATATTTGGATATCAGCCACTTACCTACCAGGTAAACTAAATTCAGTGGCAGACACCAGGTCACGCACATTTAATGAAAACACCGAATGGATGTTGAATAAAAAAGTATTTGCTGATATTACAGCATGGTATGGAACACCAGATATCGATCTATTCGCATCCAGACTTAATCACCAGTTATCAAACTATGTTTCGTGGGAACCAGACCCGGGGGCAGCGGCAACAGATGCATTTTCGCTGCATTGGGGGAAATGGTTTATTTATGCATTCCCTCCTTTCTGCCTCATCAGTCGGGTATTAAGGAAAATACAGCAAGACTCTGCGTCTGGTATTTTGGTAGTCCCCGATTGGCCTACTCAACCATGGTTCCCTGTGATACTCAACATGGTATTAGAACCATGTATCACCATCCCGAATAGACCAGGTTTATTGGTTCATCCCGTAATAAGGGATAGCCACCCATGTCATAACTATATGAATTTATTAATTTGTTGAGTCTAAAAATACCTCTACTACAGCTGGGACTGACGGACCGAACAGTGAACATAATTTCGGCGGCCCGCAGACAGTCCACCAAAAAACAGTATCTGGTCTATATCAGGAAATGGGAGATGTATTGTCACAGAAGCAGCATCATCTACAGATCAATGAACATCCCGTCTGTTCTAGAATTCCTGGCAGGCCTCCGTTATGATGAGGGGCTCAGTTATAGTGCCATCAACTGCGCCAGAAGTGCCCTATCAACTTATCTATGGCAAGGAACAGAGCGTCATTCTGTTGGGACTCACCCCCTGGTAACACAACTTATGAGGGGAATTTTTAATACCAATCCCCCAAGAACCAGGTACTCTCAAATATGGGATGTGAGTATTGTCCTGACGATGCTAAGGAATTGGCCTCCAGCACCAGCTCTGTCCCTACATAGACTGACACTGAAAACAGTCATGCTAATGGCTTTGGTCACGGCACAAAGGGTACAGTCGTTACATAAATTAAGACTGGACAACATGACTTCTTCATCTGGAAATATTACGTTTCATGTTTATGAATTAGTTAAGCAGAACAGACAGGGATCAGCAGACCTCAATATAGAATTTAGGTCTTACCCAACAGATGATCGTCTCTGTATAGTAAGACATTTGTTGTTATACATGGAGAACACGAAAATCATCAGAGGCAATGAGAAGGCACTTTTAATCAGCCGCAAGCAACCACACAAAAAAGTGACGGTCCAGACCATCTCAAGATGGCTGAAACAGGTTCTAACACAGGCTGGGGTGGATACTAATATTTTTAAATCTCATTCCACCAGGGCTGCAGCTACATCGGCAGCTATGCAGTTGGATGTACCAATGGACCAAATCCTCAAGACAGCAGGATGGTCAGGGGAAAAAACATTCCAGCTATTTTATCATAAACCAGTCATTAAACCTGGAACTTTGCAGAAATAATTTTAAGTTCTGTAATTTAATTTACCCCATAAATAGGGGCTATAATTTGGTGTTAATACATTTTTCATGGATTTCAATGTCGGATTCATGTCTAAATTATGTTGACACAATTCCTCCCACAGTCATTAAGGCAGATGTGATGCATGGACTCGTTTCCACGGCATGAAATCACAGAGCTTTGAAATCTTCACGTAGTCACTCACGTGACTCCGAAGTAAAATAGTAAGATTAAACGAGAACTTACCAGTTCGAAGTTTGATCATTATTTTATGAGGAGTACGTTGAGGGAATACGTGCCCTCCGCTCCCACCCATGATCATATACTCAACTGGTATTTCTTCTCTAATCTTACTATGTTCAGTCATTACAGTTATCTGTGATTTCACTCCGCTGCTTTGAAGAATGACACGCATGCGTCCTGGCGGGGTTCTTCACGTATTCCCTCAATGTACTCCTCATAAAATAATGATCAAACTTCGAACTGGTAAGTTCTCGTTTAATCTTACTAGTTATGCCTCTAATAATTTTATATACTTCTATAAATGCTCCCCACTACCTCCGACGTTCCAGAGGAAACAATCCAAGACAATCCAACCTCTCCCTGTAGTTGAAACCCTCTAATCGAGGTAGCATTCTTGTAAATCCCTTCTGCACTCTCTCCAAAGCCACCATACCTTTCCTATAATGAGGTGATCAGAACTGCATGTGATACTACAAATGTGTCCAAACCAAAGCCCTATTGAGCTGCATCATAACTTCCTGTCTTAATTTAAATTTAATGTTTATTTTGTTTAATTTTACATATATTTAATTATTTAAGTCTGCTTGAATGGTTTCTAAATGTCTTTATCAGAGTGACAAAAGTAATTTAAAACCATTTGATGGATCAAAATGTTTTACGTATTCTGGAGATGGGATCCATTATCTGAGGTCCAGTGTAAGATCATGGTCCCGTGTACTTCATGGGATGACTGCTGAGTTCAAAAGGTCAGTTCAGCTGATCCACCATACCTGTCACAGTTTACTACAGGTGGGGTGTCAGGGACCAAGGCAAGTGTGCTGCCGCAGTGGGACTGATCAGAAAGCAATCATTTGATGCAATCAATCCTCATATCATTGTATGAATTCTATTACAAATAAACATGAATAAAACTGGAAATCTTTCTGTTCACTCTTGTTAAACTTTTGCACAGCTACTTGATGTTTTAAAAAGGCATCTTTATTTACTAATTTATTATAGTTCACTAAAATCAACACACACGTTATGGGTCAGGTGCAGGCAGTTGGGATGAGCTCAGTTAGGCAACTCAGTTGGCATAGATGAGAAGGGCTGAAGGGCCTCTTTCCATGCTGTGGTGCTCTATGACTCTTTGCAACAAAGTTTGGGTTATAATACCATGCTGACATCAAATGATACCACTCTAGAATGTAGCTCAGAACCAGTAGAACCAGAGGCGATTGTATACTAAGTCTAATACAGTGGAATTAGACTTTTAAGGCCACGGTGGCGCAGTGGTAGAGTTGCTGCCTTGCAGCGCCAGAGACCTCGGTTCGATCCCGACTACCGGTGCTGTCTGTAAGGAGATTGTACATTCTCCCCGTGACTGCGTGGGTTTTCTCCGAAATCTTCGGTTTCCTCCCACACTCCAAAGACGTACAGGTATGTAGATTAATTGGCTTGGTGTATGTGTAAATGTGCACCTAGTGTATGTAGGATAATGTTAATATGCGGGGATCGCTGATCGGTGTGGACTCAGTAGGCTGAAGGGAATGTTTCCACCGTATCTCCAAAACTAAAACTAAGAATTACAATGTGGTTCACTGCCCCACTTCCAGTAGATAATAGAACAATAGTGATAGCATTTGTCCAGACAAAAATGGACTTATCCATCTTTCAGGCAGCTGAAAAAATGGACGAACATCATTAAAAGGTATTGGACATTGGTATAATCATTGACATTCATAAATATTTGCAGCGCTGGAAACAATTGTTTTCTGTTGTACAATGTGGAATGATATAGCACTTGATGATTGCTGAAATCTTAATTCCTATGGAACAGAGAACAATGGACTCCTTTTTAATCATGCTTTCAGCGTGATAATGTTGGGGTTGCCAAAAGAAATGCCTCAGTGATGAGTTGTCTACTCTTTGCATCATTCATTTGAGAATGAGTAAAAATGAAGGTTTAGAACAATGTAAAGTCATCACAGAGGTTTTTAATATTTTGGATAAATTTACAGGTTAGATGTGGAGAGAATGTAGGAGAATATATATAGGGATGACTCAACTATCATCAGTACAAATAAATCGAACAGGAAAATATGAAAATATGTTTTCCAGAGAGAGAGTTAAAATATGGAATGTGGTTGGAGCAAATGGTTAGGTCCTTTAAAAGGACTGCAATCATGAGAGATTAACTATGAAAGAGTGGTGTGAGTCAAATGGAAAAGGAACAGATTGATGTGAACGCCAGCATACACTCAATGGATTGTCTCTGCACAATATGGTCTATGAATTCCATGAAAGTTGTTTGCATTTGGATAACACCAACACAGATGATGTATTGTCAAATTTAATTTAAGATAACAGTAGAAATATCATTCATCTCATTGCCTCCTCCTTGCAATTCATCTGTTGTTAATGGCAACCATGACTTCAGTATTTTATTCAATATTAAAGCACAATATTACAGCATAGGTATCAGTATTGGTTTATTATTGTCTAATGTACTGAGATACATTTAAAAATTTTGTTTGTGTGCTATCCAGACAAATCAAACCACATATGAGTACAATCAAGCCCACCAGGTAGTGCAAAGTAAAAAACCCAATGCAGAATATAGTGTGACAGCAAGAGAAAATGCAGGTAAAATATCTGCAAGTGCCATAACGAGGTAATTTGGGAGATCGGTACTACATCCTTAGCATACGAGAGATCTATTCAGTTGTATAATATGCAGGAAGGTAACCATTCTTGTATCTAGTGGTATATGCTTTCAAGTTTTGCATTTTCTGCCTAAACACAAAAATGCTGGAGTAACTCAGCGGGACAGGCAGAATCTCTGGATAGAAGGAATGGGTGACGTTTCTGGTCGAAACCCTTCTTCAGTCTGAAACCATTTCGATAATTGAAGCTCTTTTGATTGTTGCTATTGCCGTATTTCAATTCTGATTTTCAAGATACAATAAAACCTAAATCAATTCTTTGGTCGCTGTGCTGGCTCTGTATCTTCAACCACCCTCCTCAAAAAATCATGGATGGGCAGAATATGTAGTAGACCTTTGCTGCCCATCTGTTGATGACACATGCATCCATCGACATTCAGCATCCTCAGAGGAACTAATTGAAATATCTGTCCTTATTATTCTTTGGTAACTAAACAGTTAACAGGCTTACCTTGTCTGGAAATCACAGACCAAAAATCTATAATATCTCTTTAGTTTCCACCTCCCAAGACTGTGAAGATACTCAAATTTTGATTCCTCATTGATAGGACATGAATTTATCATACTCATTTCAACTACGGTCGACTGAATAACATACCAATATAAACTACCTTGTAATGACCATCCATTACATTACAGTACAGGCACACACTTGTCACAGCTATAACCTGTCAATATCCTGAGCAATCTGAGAACAGTGTTTTGAAATGAGTAGTTATCTTTCTTATATCTACAGAAACTTCCAGTTCTTGGTCTCAAAATTGATCCTAATTTTGGAAATGTTGTTTGGAGGTTAAACTACCAAGTTCACCTGAAAGATTGCCATAACATGCTGGGAAATCCTACCTGCTTCAAAAGGACACAAAATGCTAAAGTAACACAACGGGTCAAGCAGCATCTCTGGAGAACATGGTTAGGTGATGTTTCGGGTCTGGACCATTCTTCAGACTGATTGGTTTTGTTAAACACTTTTATATCAAAACAGAAGATGGAGGAAATCAGCTGGTCAGGCGGCATCTGTGGAAGCAATGGACAAACAACGTTGCTGGTCGAGACTCTACTTCGGACATCCTCTGTCCATTCTCCCCACAGATGCTGTCTGACCCATTGAGTTTCTCCAGTACTCTGTGTTTTGCTCAAGATTCCAGCATCTACAGTTCCTCTGTCTCCATCTGTCTGAAAATAGATATTCTTGGTTTTTGTAAAGTTCAGGTTATACATTAGTTTTCATATCCCGTAATTCTCTCATTTTTTGAAGAGACTCAATGGGTGAGACAATATCAAATGCAGCCTGATTTTTCAAGAAGTCCATAGTCAAGAGAGACTGCCACTAGCACAATGCAGGAATTACCACTCAGTACTAGGTGACAGAATCCTTGAAAATATTGGAGATAGTTTTCAGAATAATTTGAGAATTTTATACAAAAGTCACAAAAAGTTATTATCCAGTTACAACAAGTGATTGTAAGGCAAATGTTGTGTTTGTTTTAGTGCAGGATGATATGGTATGAAACAAAGGCAAACATTGCAATTAATTTGGGCATCAATGACCAATAATACTCCATAGAGACCATTGTTTAACACTTGGGTCATCACCTAAGAGATAATATACTAATCTTATTCTGTGTTTGAAAAAGGTTCTCTGGATTCAAATTTGGGATGCGAGAACTGTCTGTGGGATTGGGTCAATGAAACCTGCATTCTCTGGATTCAGAATAATGAGAACTGATCACATTAAAATATATGATATTCTGAGAGAGTATAACAGGGATGATTAATTTAAAGAGAAATAATGGAAACAAACTCAGCGCACACCAAATCCATGCCGACCATCACACCAGCAACCACTTTCTCATCCACACACCATTGGCAATTCACAGAGGCCTACCAACCCATAAACTGTCTTGTTTATGCATGTCTTTGGGATGTGGGAGGAATCACAAACCAGTGGATATAGCTTTAAGGTGAGGTTTAGGATAATGAGAGGCCACTTCCTATGCCTGGAGTGTATGGGACAACGACTGATAGTCACGGGCTAGTTAACTCTGAACGAAGAATATGGTCCTTCATTTACAATGCTGTGAATCTCTGGAATCGTCCATCCCAGAAACTCACAGTCAATTAATATGTTTTTGAAAACTGACCAGTACATTTTAGAGAACCAAAAAAGATGAGATGTTTAGGAATTAGAAGTGAATGTGGTGTTGATGTGAAAGCTCAGATATAAAATCAAGTAAGGAAAATGCCATGAGAACCACTGCTCTTTCCAAAGCAAATTGCAAAGGCATTGTGACTAAGTTCACGATGAATATTGGATATCATTCCTACTCTGTTCTCCATATTCTTGTATTCCCAGATCAGGCTTATTTGAGTTTTAGCATTCGTATAATCCTTGTGTTTTGCTGAGGCCACATGAAATGTAAATTTCTGGAAACTCTTTACACGTTATTGATCTTATCATTCGCATAAAGCAGCTCAATAAAACTCCCTGGCACTTGCTGAATGTTAATTCTGTACAGCATGAAACATCATCAGTCTTTATTTGATAAATGTTATTCTTATCACATCAAGGTACTTTGATACATTGTGCACCTTTTGTAATCCACAATTTAATTTGTAGGAATTTAGTACTTTGTAACCAAGCCAAGAATTATATTCTAGATCACTCATTAATATTTTTATGATCATTATCTAAAAGTTATAAACCTCAAACCATTTTCCTTATTAATAAAGATGTGTGAACATAGACTTTGGATAGTTATTAATTTTGTTAGTCTAAATTAAACATTTTGTATTCACTTTCATTGACCAGAGCTTTGCTGAAAAGGCAAGGATTTATTGCCTGCCCCTAATTGCCACTGAGAACATGGTGGTGAATCGAATTTCTTGTCTTATAACTATTGTACTAATTCTAATGATTAGCATCTACTTAAAGTTATTTTGCTGTAATACGTGTCTGCAACAGTTTTCTCATATCTTAGTTCTGATGCCCTTTTCTGCTCTGCCAAATGCTTATGTTCATCACTGCACTTTCCTTGTTTGCTTTCCCGTCGAAGTTTGGACTAGGAGATAATTGAATCACACTTGAACACCCCCCAGTGTTCATGGATTTTACAGGAATTTGAACTCAGCCAGGTGGAGGACTATCAAATCACATTTGGTCAGTTCATATTAACAACTTTCCTCATTTGTTTGGTCCAGTGAACATTGTAAAGGGCCTGTCATACTGCGGGGACCTAATTTGCAAGTTTAGAAGAGTTTGCGCTCGACTCAAACTAGCAGCATGGTCGACACGTGGTCCTAGGAGGTCTATGTAACTCTCTTTCATGCTCGAGAGTAGTTCCCGCATACTTGAGGCCTCAGTTTGGTCGATAAGTATTTTTTAGCATGCTGAAAATTGTCCGCAAGTAAAAATTGGTTGGCATGGAAAAAAATCGATATTTTTTTTACTCGTAGTTTTAGTCAAAGTAGGTCGTAGTAGGTCAGCATGTTATTCATAGGTAATCAAAGGTAATCGAAGGTAGTTAAAGGTAATGGAAGATAGTCAAAGGTAGTCATAGATAGTATTTGTATAGTCGAAGGTAGTCTAAGGTTGTTGGCTTCACTCTCCACTATTCGATGTGCGATTTTCCTGAAGCTAGTCTTCAACATAGTCGAAGGAGGTTGAAGGAGATTGAAGGAGGTCTTCTACATAGTCGAAGGAAGTCTTCTACATATTCGTAGGAGGTGTTCCACTTCGTCGATACAACAAGAGCATGGCATTTTTTAAAACTCTCCTAAACTCTTCTAAACTCGCAAATTAGGTCCCTGCAGTGGGACAGGCCCTTTTAAAGCCACTATCTCTATTATGCAGCCTACATTTGTCATAGTCAAAAACTGAACAAATTACTGGCTGTATGAGAGGCCAACCATTCCTTATTCTAAGGCAGTGATCTGCCTTTACTTGTGTTGAAAGATTACAACAACATATCATAATGGCAGGCACTACATCTGCCCAAACCTCCTAATTTTATATTACACGCATAACCCCATCTATTCATGATTATCTTGGTGTTCAATCCATAACCATCCACTGATGTACTACTGGTGTTTGACTTAATGTACTACTTGATTTTCGTCTGGTATCTGACCAGGTCACTGTTTCCCAACTACAGTGGTGTGCAGTTGAAAGGCCAATTTTAAACCCAAATTGTGGTTTGTGGCCAATATATGTCTCTGTTGGCCATAATCCATTCTTCCCACAGACTCTCTGTGTTTGCCATTCTCATTTACTTGACCTTCAACTAAAGTTCATATTGTCGTGTCTTAGCCACAGTTTAAAATAAATTGGGTGTTGATGCCCAAGTCTACATACCATCTGCCCTTGAGAAAGCAAGAATTACATTTGAAATATGTTACCTTGTTTATGTGACAGTCTCTCATTTATTTTAACCGTATTTGATAGGCTGTGGACCAGATCCAGAATGTTAATTGAGTCCCATTTCATTGGATAAATGCATCACGTAACCTCACGTCTTTCATGACATGTTTGCAAATCCCATCTCCCTACCCCCCATCTTTGATTGCACCATCTTTATCTGGTTTATTTGTTAAAAGTCCATGAAAATGGTTGCTTTAAGGAAGCATTCTATTATCATTAAGGACATTTATACTCTGTTCTTAAGGAAACGGGGGTTCCCCTCTTCCATTATAGATGAGGCTCTCACTAGGTTTGCTTCGATATCCCACAGCTCCGCTCTTGCACCCCCCCCCCCCCCCCCACATTCGCAACAGGGACAGAGTCCCCCTTGTCCTCACCATCACCCCATCAGCCTTCGCATACAGTATATAATCCTCCAACACTTTCACCACCTCCAACGGGATCCCACTACTGGCCTCATCTTCCCATCTTCACTCCTTTCTGCTTTCCGCAGAGACCATTTCCTCCGCAACTGCCTGGTCAACTGGTCAACTCGTCCCTTCTTACCCAAACCACCTCCTCTCCAGGTACTTTCCCCTGCAACTGTAAGAGATGAAACACCTGTCCCTTTAACTCCCCCCTCAACTCCATCCAAGGATCCCAACAGTATTTTCAGGTGAGGCAGAGGTTCACTTGCACCTCCTCTAACCTCATCTACTGTATCCGCTGTTGCAGGTGTCAACGTCTGTACATCGACGAGACCAAGTGCAGGCTCGACGATCGTTTCGCTGAACACCTCCGCTCAGTCCACCTTAACCTACCTGATCTCCCGGTTGCTCAGCACTTCAACTCCCCCTCCCATTCCCAATCTGACCTTTCTGTCCTGGGCCTCCTCCATTGTCAGAGTGAGGCCCAGCGCAAATTGGAGGTACAGGGCGTCATATTTTGCTTGGATAGCTAACACCCCAGCGGTATGAACATTGAATTCTCTAACTTCAAATAACCCTTGCTCTCTCTCTCTCCATTCCCCTTCCAAGTTCTCCCACCAGTCTTCCTGTCTCTGACTACATTCTATCTCTGTCCCGCCCACTTCCCTGACATCAGTCTGAAGAAGGGTCTCGACCATTCCATCTCTCCAGTGATGCTTGCTGCCTGTCCTGCTAAGTACTCCAGCATTTTGTGTCTACCTTCGATTTAAACCAGCATCTGCAGTTCTTTCCTACACTTTATATTCTGTTCATTCTTCAATCACTCGCAGAAAATTGGATTTTCAAGAAGGGTCAGTGGCTTTAGTTGTAAGAAGCCAAGGGCTGAAAATCTCATAACAATGTCACTATAAAACCGCCGTGCAAATCTAACTCTCAAATGAATACCATATCAGAGAGACCAGGGGACATGCAAGGTTGATGTCTGCAAAAAAACACAGGAAGCTTACTTTTAGATAATGATTTACTCATGGGATAACAACTTGGCTGTTCCACTGCCACAAATGTCACAACCTTCTATCTGCATGCCTATCCTAATGGTGAATCACAGTGGCTTCACTTGTCTACACCAATCCTGTCTGTTAACCAGGTAAGGATTACCACAAGGTTCGCAAACTGACTTCAAATAACTTCACGTTTGATGTACTGTTGCAGCTTATAACTTTGAATACTATATTGCACCACAAAACCTATGGCTTGGATTCAAATATGAGTAATTGGGCATATTCACTCTGCTGTAGTGGGATGGGCATCTCTGAGCTTCAAACTCAGTGCCCTCCTTCTTGCAATGGTTGATCCCAGGTTGTTGCTATTGATGTCTCAGACTACTTATCATTTGTAGAGTCAAAGAGTGACAGAGTCATACACTGCGGAAACAGGCCCTTCAGCCCAACCTGTCCATGCCGACCAAGATACCCCATCTAAGCTAGTCCCACATTCCCAAGTTTGGCTATTGTAGATGACATACTCCAACTGGTTCGAGGTAGACCAGCTGCATTCCCTCACCTCTTCGGCCGTTGTCGAAAAGCTGCGCCGCCATTTCTCTACCTTTGGCACCCCGGCCAGCCTGCAGTCGGACAACGGTAGCCAATTCACGAGCTCCGAGTTTCGGGCTTTCGCAACCAGCTGGAACTTCCGCCACTACACCAGCAACCCTGAGTACCCGCAAAGCAACGGTCTGGCCGAGCGCGCGTTCGCAGTACAAAGAACTTACTGGAACAATGTCGTTTCTCTAACTCTGATTTCTTTCTAGCCCTCCTCAACATTCGCAACATATCCCGTGACCCTGCCATGGGCTCCCCTGCTCAGCGGCTCATGTCTCGCACTACCAGACCACCGATCCCGGTGGCCCAGCGCTCACTCGTCCCCTCTGTCCTCAAGCCCGCTGCTGTTCAGGAGCGCATTGCCCTTAAGCGCGATGTTCAGAAACGCTCCCATGACAAGTCCTGCCGCCTCCTGCCGCGCCTTTTCCCCGGTCAAGTTGTCCGCATGCAGACCCCCACCGGTCACTCCCGGCTCGCTACCATAGTCGCCACTGCTGGGTCGCCTCGGTCCTATCTCGTCGACCATGCAGGAACCATCTACCGCCGGTCCCGCCAACATCTGCGGCTTGTCAACGGGCCGCGACCACCACCCGCAGATCCTTTTGCTCCCCCGCTGAAATTTCAGCCTCCAGGCGATGCTCGGCCCATCGCTCCTCGCATGCCACGGTCTCTACCCTCACAGCTCTATCCGTCCAATCCTCCTCCGGTTCACCCTCCCTCGCCTGCCAGTCCTCTGCGAGTCCCGCATCCCCTCGTGCCCTTCTGCCTTTGTCTTCTCCGTCCCCGCCCGGCTCACATGTTCCAGTGCAGCCGTCTGCACCTGTCGCCGTACTGCCTCCACTTGTTCCTGCAGGGAGGGGAGACGGCGAGATGCGAACCCGGTCGGGACGTGTTGTCAAGCCGCCTGTCCGCTATGGCGATTTTGCTTAACCATTTCTACTCATTTGATTGTCAGCGCATGAGACGTGGTCGCCCTGTCACTACTTTGTTTGTCTTTCGTTTCCAAGGGGAAGGATGTAGATGACATATGCATGTGACCCTTAATATAGTTACCTCATCACTACTAACCACTCCCCATATCACAAGTATAATTACAACCTCCCCACCCACATATCGCTCTCTAGTTTCCGTGACAGACCACGTACAGCCAGTGCTCTCTGTAATGCCACAGTATGAATGTAATAAAGAAGTAAAGTCGATAACACCTCTTTACAGCTATGATCATATTGAATGGTGGTGCAGGCTCGAAGGGTCGAATGGCCTAATCCTGCACTTATTTTCTATGTTTCTATTTTCTATGGACCAAATAAACCTTTCTAACCCATGAACCTGTCCAAATGTTTTTTGAATGTTTCCTTGAGAGCCTGCTCAACAACCTCCTTTGGCAGCTCTTTCCATATATCCACAGAGTGATAAAGCTGCTCCTCAGATTCACATGGTGTGAAGCAATTTTTTACTCATTCTGCATGTGTTAGTGCCACTCACTGACATCAGTTGCTCATTTTCTGCACAGTTCGTTAGAGTTCCCTTCCTCACCTCAAACTCACCAAAATATTGTCAACATCCAAAATTTATTATCAAAAACATTTTTAATCACTTTGATCTAAAAAAATCATTAATGGCTCTTTCACAAAAGCCTTAACTTTTTCTGATGCTGCTTAGAACAAAGCCCAATCCCAAACAACCATTATCCACAGCTAGCCTGCAATACAGCACTCCAGATTTACACCTCTTTCAGCACATTAATCTTGATGATGATTGAACCTTTGTGGCATCTTGTGTAGCATCACAGCACCTATGGCCCACTTTCAATCCTAACCTTGACCTACCACTATGTAGTTTGCACATTCTCACTGTGAACATACCTGTTCACTCCAGGTGCTTCAGTTTTATTCCAAGGGACATGTAGTTTGGTAGGTTAATTGGCCATTTTAAATACCTCTAGTAAGCAGGTAATTGGTAGGATCTATATGGAGTTGATAGAAATGCAGGTAAAATAAATTGTGATTAGCATAGGCTTGATATATATGGGAGTAGAAACAAGGAACTGCAGATGCTGGTTTATGGACTTGAAAATGAAGTGAAGTGCTGTCAATGCAGTGAGATTGTGGGGAATACATTTAGCTGATCGTGTGAGATTATGATGCTTTTGAAACAACACTTACTAAAGCAGGCAGAATTGCACTTCATGACAATTTCCTCAGCAACTTCTTGCCAGCAGATAGTCCTGAGGAACTTTGTGACCAGTTGAACATCCCCTTTGTGCTGATTTAATCCATGAACTGCTCAGATATTCCAGTAACTGGGAAGGTGCTAGTGGTCTTTGTGTATGCCTTTCAGGCCTGGCTGTTGAGCTCTCAATTGTGTGACTGTTAGCAGCTACAAGCAATTCAACACAAGCTTTTCAATAAGCACTTGCTCTTTCTGACTTTGTATGGTGTTTTATGAGATAGTCACACAATGCTGTTTTTATAAAAAATAAATGCTGTTCTTTCTTGGTATTTTTAAAGCCGTATTACGGACATAAAATAGTTTTAAAGCTGAAAAATCATTGCACAAATTTCTAAGCCAATATTTCTATATTCAATGTGATTGAAGTGGTAAGGCATATGACGATTACTTAAAATGGCTATTAAATGCAAAAGTACAATAGTTTTCTTTGGAACCATTCTGGTTTGGTGGTAAAAATGGAGATGACTTTAGTTTTAGTTTTTTCTGACACTGGATAATCAGGAAATGATGAATAGAGTTTTACTTATTGATTTGTGTTTATACACTTTTATTGTTCGATAAATGTTCGATCATCTTTCCTAACCTTTCACTTCCCTATTGGCTGCATTTTTTTTTGCCTGTTTGCGATCTACCATGCATTTTATTCATGTTAAAGGCGCATTAAATGGAGCAGTTAAAGTTAAGAGTCAAGAGTGTTTTATTGTTATACTAGACCAAGGGGGACCCGTTGGGTTTCGCCCTCTCAACGTGCGGTTGCTGGGGGGAGGGGGGTGGGGGGGGGGGGGTGCCTGCGGCATCACACACACACTAAGCACCCCCCACACATGGGGGGAGGGGAGTGGGGGATGGGGGAGGGGTGGAGGGGGGCAGGGGGGGGGGAGAAAGAGGAGGGGGGAGAGAGAGGGGCGGAAGGGAAGAGAGAGAGGGGGGAGTGGGGCAGAGGGAGGGGATGTGGAGGGAGAGAGGAGAGGGAGGAGAGAGCGGTGGGGTGGAGGGAGGGCAGAGGGGTGGAGGGGGAGAGGAGGGAGCGAGAGGAGGAGGGATAGAGGGGGAAGAGGGAGGGAGAGAGGAGGGGGGTAGAGGGGGGAGTGGGGGTAGAGGAAGGGAAAGGAGGGGGTAGAGGAAGAGGATCATCATATAGGAGTGTTGCATCGGCGGTCGAGGCCCATTCTGCCAGGAAGTCGCCATCAGCGTTAGAGCTGCTGTATGCCCAGTCTGTATAATGGCTGTTGAAGTCACCAGCATACACGGCAGGGGCTGGGACATCTGGCAGAGATGTTGGGACCAACCTGCTCGGAGGTGGTTTGTAAATGTTGACAATGGTAGTGTCTTACACTTTGGTTGTGATCCATTCTACCTCTGCATCCTCTGCGGACTGTGCTATGGCTGACCAGGCCATGTCATTACGAACGAACGTAGCTATGCCATGATGTTTGTCAGAAGTGTGACAGGCCAGGGTATAAGCAGGAGGTTTCAGGAAGTTCTTGCTTTCGGTGTGAGCCTCCTGCAGTAGAACTATAGTCGCTTTGTTTTTTATGGCAATCTGTTCGATGACGTTGAGCTTGGCAGTGGTAAGGCCTTCAACATTGAGCTGCAGTAGCACTAAACCTCGACAGTTGGCGGCATTTAACGGTGCTGCCTGGCCTGGGGAGGCATGGCTTTTAACGGTCTGCAGACGCGGTAAAGACATTGGTTTCGCTTTGGGCTTATGAGCCTGTAAGCTACTCGTGGAGGAGGCCACGTAGAGGCTGTCTTTGTCTCACTCCTATACGACCCAAAGGAGCCACGCACTTTCTACTCTGCATGCTGGAACAGCGCCACCAAACCGGACCTGGCCTTCGCAAAATGTTGCAACAACGAACCGCACCAAGTAAGATGCATCCTGGACAGGTTTCCCCGGTCACACCATCGACCATCGCTCATAACCATTCCATCTCTGGTCCAGCCCGTGGAAGAGAAAGACATCAAGAGGTGGAACTTCCGGAAAGCAAACTGGGTAGGCTTCACACAACAAGTGAATAAGGCAGCCGCTGGCCTCCCACACCGAAGCCCCACCAACCTGAACAATGCCTACAACTCATACTGCAAGATGCTGCTGGCCGCCGCCAAGAAAAACATCCCCCGCGGTGTACGTAAAGCCTACGTTCCCTGCTGGGATGACGAATGTGAAGACCTACTTCGTGCCCACACAGAATCACAAACCAGTGAAGACAGGGACAAAGCAGCGAACGACCTAATCTGCAGACTAAATGAGAAACACAGGCAAAGATGGACAGAGACAGTGGAATCATTTGATTTCACACACTCCAGCCGTCAGGCTTGGCAGACCATGAACAAGCTGATGGGCAGGTCGACAACCCCAACACGGTGTCCCATCACTGCAAATTCCATCACGTCGCTACTACTGAGCAACGGCCACTTCCCCAACGCAGACAAGGACTTCACCAGAACAACATCGGCGAGAGTCCATGAGCTACACAGGGCCCCGAGCTGCGACTCCAACCTATCCCACGATTTCACAACACAAGAAATTGTGCAGGCCATCCGACGGCTGAAAACCGGTAAGGCACCAGGCACCAGCGGCATCCACCTGGAATACATAAAACACCAAGGCAAGAAGGCAACTGACTGGCTGTGCCCTTTCCTCTCCACGTGTTTCCGCTGCCTGAAGCAGCCAAAGACTGGCGCCGTGCCAAGGTGATCGCTCTGCCGGTCAAACAAGCCTAGCGATGTCCCCAAGGGATACCGACCCATCTCACTGCTGTGAGTTCCATACAAGCTCCTGGAACATCTCCTCTACACGCGTCTCAATCCAGTGATCGACCCCCAGCTGCCTAAAGAACAGACTGGCTTCCGAAGCGGTAGGTCAACGGCAGACCTGGTGACCCTCCTGTGCCAAGACATAGAGGACAGCTTCCAGGCAGGGGAGAAGGCAGGACCTCACAGCTGCATATGATACTGTCTGGCTGCGTGGACTACACATGAAGCTTCTGGAAACTATCCCAGACAAGCACATGGTGAGCTTCATCATGGAGATTCTGAGCAACTGCAGCTTCAGGCTACACACCAGCAACGGGCAATGCAGCAGGGTGAGAAAACTTAAGAACGGCGTCCCACAGGGCTCAGTGCTGGCACCAATGCTGTTCAACATCTACATCCATGACCTGCCTGCAACCCAGTCACAGAAGTATGGCTATGCTTTAGTTATGTTAAAATGTGTTTTTTAATGTTTTTTTTTAAATGTCTTTATGTGGGCGAAGAGGGCACGGTAAGGGGGATACCGTCCTTCGGTCGCTTCCTGGAGAGGACGCGACTATTATTCGAGTCGCGTCCTCACCCCCCCAGCGGCCTACCTACTGGATTGGCGCGGCCTTTCCTGCCGGGATCAACCAGAGCTCCAGCAGCGGCGGGACAGCGCTGAAACATCGCGGGGCTGGCGATGCCTTACCGGGGATCGCCGTCTGGAGCCCGGAGTGCTGGGCCTGCTGCACCGACATCATGGAGCTGCGGTTTGCGGAGCTCCCAACGCGGGCGTCGCTGATCAACAACGTGGGGTCCTGCGACTCCGCCCGGCTCGGCCTGCGGACTCGGGAGCTGCGGACTCCGGCTGCGGAAGGCGGCTGATCTGGAGGTCCGGGCCGCTGAGGAGGAGGATATTCACCGTCGGGGATCGGCGTCGGCGTTCCACCAGCCCGGCGTGAGGGCCTGAACATCGGGCCACCCGGGGCGGCGACTGCGGGTGCTCGGAAGGCCCAGACCACGGATGAACATCTGGGAAGATCGGAGGGGAGGCTGGCTGGACTATGGTGCCTTCCTCACCTTGGTGCCACTGTGTTATGTTGTGTCGTGGACTTTCTGTGTTTGTGCTTTTCTTTTTTTTAATTCAATTTTATTTTTAATATGTTTTATTATTTATTATTTATTTATTTTTATGATACTGCCTGTAAGGAAAATTCATTTCGTTGTCTCTAATTGAGACAATGACAATAAATTTGAATACAATACAATACAATAAAAAGACCTGGCCATCCTACTCAGTAAGCCGTCCCCGGAAGCAGCAGAAGAGGGCCTCTCTGAAGACATGAACATCCTGTCTTCATACCTGAGGAACTGGCGCCTTAAGCTCAGCATGGGTAAGACAACATCTTCAATGTTCCACCTCAACAACAGGGAAGCTACCCGCGAGATGAACGTCATGGTGGATAACGCCCGGTTAGGGTCCTAGCCCGTCCCCACGTACCTCGGTGTGAAGCTCGACAGAACGTTGTCATTCAAACAACACCTGGAAGGTGCCAAGGCAAAAACAAGCGCCCGTGCCGCACTGATACGCCGCCTAGCCGGCACCACATGGGGAGCCACGACGAAGACACTGCGCATGTCCACAGTGGCCCTGGTGTTCTCAGCCGCCAAGTACTGTGCCCAGTCTGGTGCCGTAGCCCTCACACCAAGAAGCTGGATGCTGCCCTCAACAGCGCCCAGCGGACTGCCTCAGGATGCGTACGAGCCACCCCAGTAAACTAACTGCCCGTCCTCGTTGGCATCACCCCAGCCAACATTAGATGAGAAGCAGCCACGCTGGCCCTCTCTTGAAAGGCACAGACCAGTGCATCCCACCTCCTCCATCAGATCGTCACAGAGACACCACGACGAGTACCCCTCAAGTCACGGCACTCCTTTGCCACGCAAGCCCAAGAGCTGCTCTACACAACACCGGCTGACGCTTCTAAGGCCACCTGGGTCAAGACGAGATGGAGAGACCAGTGGAATTCAGTGGAACCATCTAGGCTACACCATTACATCAATGACCCCATGGACGTCCCTGGCCAGGACCTGCCCCGAAAGCAGTGGACAACCCTCAACCACTTGAGGACAGGCATCGGACGCTATGGAGTAGCGATGAAGAGGTGGGGCCTCGTGGACAGCGCCTTCTGCGAGTGTGGGGACTCAACACAGACAGTGGATCACATCATCACCAGTTGCCCCAAACACCAGCCACCGAATGGTGAACGAGGTCTGATTGACCTGGACGATGACACATTGGCCTGGCTCATCTCAACGGAGCTGCAGGTCTAAAAGAGATATGACAGAAGAAGAAGAGAGGAGGAGGGGAGCCGGGCGAGCGAGCAGGCTGCGAAAAGCGGGGAGAGGCCAGGGAGAGAGAGAGAGAGAGCTCTAGTACATGGCCCGACTCTAGTACAAAGCTCTCGGCATCTCTCGGGTTCTCTCGGGAAACCCGAGTCGAGGCGCGAGTGTACTGCGTGTCGCTCTTTGTGACATCATCACTCAGGTGCTCCTCGGCATCACTTGGGTTCTCAAAACAGGCGCGAGCGTACTCCGTTTTCAGCGGCTTCATTTCAAAGCCCTGGGCGGGGCTGGGCGCTGCGCTGCGGACTGTGAGTCGGGAGGCGACAAAATGACCGTGAGTCGGGGGGGGTGGGGTTAACGTAACTCGTCATCGGCTTCAATTCAGAGCCCGGGGGTTGGGGGGGAAGGGCGGATGGGCCTCAGGTGGGACTGAGCCCTTTGGACGGCAGGCCAGTCGACTGTGAGCGAGAGGAGCCATTGTGACGTTATCTAGTTCGTTAGATTTTAAAAAGATGTCAGATTTGTGAGGAATTTCAAGATATAACTGGGGAAATAATGATTAAAATTTTCAGATGAGGGGATTTTTGACATCATGAGGTAAATCTCTACAGGAATATGTCAAAATTTCACCGTTAGCCCGTCGGGTTTTCGAGGAGATGTGAAACACGTAAATACAGACAACACACGGACGACATAAACATCCAAGGTCAGAGTTCTATAATAACATAGGTGTACTGACTACGGAACATTAAAAATTTTATAGCAGCATAAGAGGTCTGTAAACACAATAAACACAGATAATCTATAATAAACAACAAATCATTAAATTAATAACCACAATACTAGTTGCTCTGATACAACAATTTTCCCTTTCCCAACAATATTATTGTTGCCTCCTTCCATGTCAATTTATTTGAGTCTCCGTGTGACATGCACCATCTTCAGCTATTTCATCAATTACCTTCCTTCAAGCACAAGGTCAGAAGTGGGGACTATCTATTACAGAATGTTCCATTCTATTTGCAACTCCTCAGCAAATGAAGCAGTCTATGCCTTATGCAACAAGACCTTGATAATATTCAGGCATGGACATATGTGTAATGAGTAACATTTGCACTGTAAAAAAATGGCAGACAATTGACTTCCAGTGAAATTACCATCATTAAGTCCCCCGTTAACAATATCTTGGGGAAGGGGTTGGGGAGGTCACCATTGACCAGAAGCTTAACTGGCCAGGTAGATACCATGGATGCAAGAGCTTGTTAGAGATTGGGCATACTGTCGGTGAATGACTCACCTCTTGAAATCACATGGCTTTTCTGCCATCCACAAGCACAAATCAGGAGCATGATGGATACTCTCCATCTATCCAGACAAGTGAAGTTCAGAATCACCAATTCCCAAGAAGCTCAATAAGGCTTCAGACAAACTAGCTTGTTTGATTTTCACCTCATCAATCACACTTCATCCGCCACTGGTGCACAACGGCTGCAGTGTGTACCGTCCATAAACTGCAATGCAGATTCTTGCTCCAAGCTTCTCCCACAGCATCTCTCAGACCAGCAGCTTTTACCACAAAGTAGATCAATGGCAGCAGGTACATAGGAACACTGTAAGGTACAGATTTCCCCTCCGAGTCTCACAACATCCTGACATGGGAATGTATCATTAGTTCTTTAAATTTATTGGATCCCGAGCCTGGAATGCCCTGTTCAATAGCATTATGGAATGCATTCACCAGAAGGATGGCAGTGATGCAAGAAGGGGATATGTTACCACCTTCTCAAATGCAATAATGGAGGGGCAATGAAGGAGGGACCCAGCCGGTCCCAGATCTTGAAAAAATATATAAAAATAAAACTTCTATTCTGAGAGTAGATCCATGTCCTCTCAATTCCTTTAACATTTCCATTAATTTAAGAGAATTGCAGGATTTTCCATTGGACACAATGAAAGTCGCAAAACCAAGAACTGAAGCTGAATTACTATAAACTTTGTGGAAAAATTCAACATGGCAATAATGTCATAGATAATTTTAATCATTAGACAATTATTAATTAGAGTGTGGAAATTATCAATATTGAAACAATTGTTGGGATGACATGATCAAACTGTTTCTTTAATTGTGTACCTTTTTTTTCTCTTCTGTCACCTCTGCTCAACAACTTTACAAAAATGCAATGATGTGAACACTCAGTAACACTATCACCTCTTTAATCCGTTTGTGAACATCTTTAGATTTGTATGTTGCTCATATTCCTCTGACATTTAGCAGCAAGCACAATTTAAAACTGAAGTTGCACTGTCTAAGAGAGCAACTGGGGGCAAAATATACCACGAAAATTACATTTTGGATGATTTAGATTATATTCAATTTGCTGCCAGAATAAATCTTGTTCAGTGCTGCCTAAGAATTTTCCAATTGCTGTAGGCATAAGATAAATTTCTCGGAATGTGCTGATTAAAGCAGTTCAGCAATTTTTTTTCCCCATACAAATTCTATTTCATTTACAAAAGCGTTAGTTAGATTGGACCATGCTATCAGAGTCATACCGTGAGGGTCCTGTTTTTTCTCCACTGAGGAGTAAGTTTTAGATTCTGAATTACAATAAATTGAATCCAAGGATTATTGTACCAACATAAATCAGGTAATTTTTTTGCTAAAGCATAGACATTCCAGATGGGTAAATTAAATGTATATGAACTATTACAATATTGTCTTTGAAATAATCCATGACTATGTTACCGCTTTGTCTCAACTATTCTCATCCAGCCATCTCCTCTCCATCCTCAGTATATTGGAAATTCCCTGTTACCCTTATCCTCAATTTCACAAAGTCCTGCCCACTCACTCCCATTGGACTTGCTATGCGCTCATATGACATCTCAGTTCAAAACTGTTTTGATGTTATAGTTTTTGTATTTTTTAAAATCCCTTCATGGGATTTGTCTGTCTCTGCCTCTCAATTTTCATCCATTCTTATATTCCTGAGATGACTGCACTCTCCAGTTCTGGTCCCTCGATTCTCTCTGAATTTACTTGCTTCACCATTGTCAACCCTGCAAACTGGCCATGGTGTAACCTTTAGAATCCTTTCTGAAACTCCTCCATCCCTCAGTTTTTCCCTTCTACACTTAAAAGCATCCTTAAATGTCCTAATTTTACTGATGGATAATACACTTGTATATTGTCCATACATAACCGAGTTGAGGAGAAATAACAGCTCATTTAATTTAAACTAGAAATTCATGAGCTGGAAGTTAGGTTTGGGTTTAGTTTTATTATTGTCCCGTGTATCAAGGTAAAGTGAAATGCTTTGTTTTGAATGCTATCCAATCAATTCAGATAATACTATATATAAATACAATCAAGCCAAATTCAAGTACAATAGATAGAGGGAAGGAAAAGATACAGAGTGCAGAATATAGTTCTCAGCATTCTAGCACAATAGGTCCAGAGACTAGCAAATGGAAGGACAATTCAGAAGCCTGATAATAGAGGGGTGAACTATTCCTGTCTGGTTGAGCATGCTTTCCTTTGAACTTTAAATTTTCTTTTTCGACAGTCCCCTTGGCTTAAACATGTTTTGTATCCATTCCATTTTTGAAGTGTGAATTCCCTCAATGTAGGGTGGCAGCTGCTCACAGACACATTAGAGTGAGGATCTAGCAGGCCCATACGAAGCTTTTCAAAAAGGGGGGTGGCATGACAGGATTTGCGGAACCAGTTGGTTTACAGGGCAAGGCCAACGAATGCCCTTGCATTAGTAGAAGTAGTGATAAATGGCAATATACATTCAGGAGCACCTGTTCCGTTGTTTTGCACAATCCGCAGGCATTGCCACTTTCATTTTACTGCACATCTTGTATGTGTATGTGACAAATAAACTTGACTTGACGAGAAGTGATTTCCTGTTGTTGGGGGGCAGTGTTAGCTGTGAGGAGGATGCTAGGAGACTGCAAGGTGACTTGGATAGGTTGGGTGAGTGGGCAAATGCATGGCAGATGCAGTATAATGTGGATAAATGTGAGGTTATCCACTTTGGTGGCAAAAACAGGAAAGCAGACTATTATCTAAATGGTGGCCGATTAGGAAAAGGGGAGATGCAACGAGACCTGGGTGTCATGGTACACCAGTCATTGAAAGTAGGCATGCAGGTGCAGCAGGCAGTGGAGAAAGCGAATGGTATGTTAGCATTCATAGCAAAAGGATTTGAGTATAGGAGTATAGGAGCAGCGAGGTTCTACTGCAGTTGTACAGGGTGTTGGTGAGACCACACCTTGAGTATTGCGTACAGTTTTGGTCTCCAAATCTGAGGAAGGACATTATTGCCATAGAGGGAGTGCAGAGAAGGTTCACCAGACTGATTCCTGGGATGTTAGGACTTTCATATGAAAAAAGACTGGATAGACTCGGTTTGTACTCGCTAGAAATTAGGAGATTGAGGGGGGATCTTATAGAAACTTACAAAATTCTTAAGGGGTTGGACAGGCTAGATGCAGGAAGATTGTTCCCGATGTTGGGGAAGTCCAGGACAAGGGGGTCACAGCTTAAGGATAGAGGGGAAATCCTTTAGGACCGAGATGAGAAAAACATTTTTTGCACAGAGAGTGGTGAATCTCTGGAACGCTCTGCCACAGAGGGTAGTTGAGGCCAGTTCATTGGCTGTATTTAAGAGGGAGTTAGATGTGGCCCTTGTGGCTAGGGGGATCAGGGGGTATGCAGAGAAGGCAGGTACGGGATACTGAGTTGGATGATCAGCCATGATCATATTGAATGGCGGTGCAGGCTCGAAGGGCCGAATGGCCTACTCCTGCACCTATTTTCTATGTTTCTATGTAGGCTAAAGACACCAACCACATGATCGCTATATACAAGCCAGGGGTATGCAAGGTGGGGGGGAGAGAGAGAGAGATGGGACGGAGAGAGGGGAAAGAGAGAGGGGGGAGGGAGAGAGAGAGGAGGGGGGAGAGAGAGATGATGGGGAGAGAGATAGAGAGAGGAGGTATAAGCGAGGGAGGAGGGGGAAGAGAGAGCGGAGGAGGAATAGAGAGCGGAGGGGGAGAGAGAGGTGGGGGAGAGAGAGGTGGGTGGGGGAGAGAGAGAGAGGTGGGGGAGAGAGAGAGAGGTGGGGTGGGAGAGAGAGAGAGGTGGGAGAGAGAGAGAGAGGTGTGTGGGAGAGAGAGAGATAGAGAGGTGGGAGAGAGAGAGAGAGAGAGAGAGGTGGGGGAGAGAGAGAGAGAGAGGTGGGGGAGAGAGAGAGAGGAGGGGGGAGAGAGAGAGGAGGGGAGAGAGAAAGACAGCAGGGGGAGAGAGATCCATCTAGGATCCAGACTCCTGGCAACCTGGACAAACAGGATTTGCAAATACAGAGACTCCATTTTGTGACATATTTTATTTGGCCAATATTATCATTAACAGGACTTATGACCAGGTATTCAAAAAATATTTTACTGATAGGCTGCATATATGTGAAGTTTTCACAATTCTTGTAAGAACTCATGATATAATCATAAAATGTTTGTTTTTTACTGCACCAAGGAGATCTTCCAACTCCATCTTCTGCCTAGCTTCCATAAAAACATAATTCCCTTAAAAGTTATTCAAAAGCCGATTTGATCTTTGCTGAACAACATCAAGTGTCTTCAACAATTTTAGAAGGAAATTGCAGGAGAAAAAGATAAAAACAACTGACAGTTTGATAACTTAATTGACTTTTCAGGAGGGACTATATGATGGTGCAATATTCATCATATTTAATTTCCATTTGTGCACACCATGCTCCTCTGTAGAGTGACGCATAAAAGACTAAATATAAGCTGGCACTGTTGCAATCTCAGCAATGTTTATACCAACATAAGCTAAAATATCACATTGGAACATTACAGTCCTTTTTATCGACTCTTGTGTTAATGTATTTGCTCCTCTGCCTCACCGAGGTGCTGAGGTAACTGAGCTTCACCTTTCAAAATTAAATCAATGCTGTTTTAAAGCACTTGTGCCTTTTGAACCTATTTTACCTGCTGCACACAGTTTTTTGATGCCTTGAACCATGATCCATTTGAGAGGCCACACAAGCGACCTGCTCCCAAACCGTTGCCATTGCAGCTCAGTAATTATATACAAGTGTGACCTATCATCTTCTCTCGCTTATGAGATGCTCTGCCAGGCTCAGTGACAAAATAACATTAGGACATTGTCTGTCAGGCCTGCTGTTACACACTGCTACATAAATGGAAGGCAGCTTTGAAAAGTTCATGGTGCACCAGCTGTTACAGTTCAGTATTATCCCTAAGGGCAAATCTAGTGCCTGAGCTGAATTGCTTTAGGCTGCTGAGGAAATTTAGGGATGGGCTTAAAGGTACCTTATAATGACACAGAAATGTGGAGAAATTTAGAGACAGATCTGAAAATGATCTATGAACTACATCTATTTTAGACAAAAAGAAATCAAGGTGCAAGCCTTGTTGGAAAAGAGTGATTGTAAATACTGTATCAAAGATTTATCACTGCAGAAATATGTGATGTGTTGCAGTATAAGGGATGGAAGATGGGAGGGAAAAAATAAAGAAAATAAATGCTCAACCTCTGACACTCCAGAAAAGGGGCCAAGGAATGAGCGTTCACGTCGCGGCCCTGTTTCAACCAATCTTTCCACCGCCACGCACAAGAAGCACAAGAAGCGCTAGACAGACACCATTGTGCAGATGCCGAGAAGTGTGTTCAGCTCTGGCTGAACAACTTCTAATCTTGTGTGTGGACTCGATAAGAAGAAGAGACTCCAGAAAAAAATAATCCAAGTTTGTCCAATCTCTTTTTATAGCTAATATCCACTAATCCAGGCAGCATTTCGGTAAAAAGTGACTGCCGCCTTTACAAAGCCTCCACATCCTTCCTGCAATGGGTGACAAGAAATGCACACAACACCCCAAATGCGGCTTAGACAAAATTTGATGAACCTGCAACATGACTTCCTGACTTTTATGCCTGACCGTTGAAAGCAAGCATACCTTCTTTACCACTCTATCTACAGTACGTGTTGCCACTTCCAGGGAGTTATGGACTTCGACTCTAACATCTCTCTGTACATCAATGCTGTTAAGGGTCTTGGCATTAAGCATATACTTTCCAGATCTCTGGAGCTGCCAGCAAGAAGTCAGGATTGGGTCCAGGTCACTGGAGTTCCGAGGCAGCAGCTCCACTAGCTGTACCACCTAATATCTTGCATCCCAGTCTTTCTGAGGATAAGAAGTAATTAAATGGCTATAAAGTGCTTTGGAAAGTCCTAAAGATGTGATTAGCTGCTAGTTAAATACTACGCACTTATCAATTTGACTTTTAGAGTTACAGAGTCATAAAGTGTGGAAACAGGCCCTTCCACCCAACTTGCCCACGCCGATTATTTAGAAATAAACGATTAATTGCTGTTACACTCTAGTAATTATCTTGCTTAACATGCAATACTCTGAATTGCACTGAAGTTGCTCACAGTGCTCTGACCCAAGTTTGTTATGTGATCACTGGGGTATTGTCATGCAGCTTACCCAGAGCATGCTAAAAATCTTCCAGCCAAATCAAACAGTTGCTCCATTACTCAGTCAACAAAGGTTTTCTACGACAAGGTCAATAAAATAACTTCTGGAAAACATTTTGTGGACCATTGCGTGAGAATTTTCAACAGCGCACATAAATAAACTTCTAGATATGTGTACAGTCATTAGCTTGTTAGCTTCTTGAGAAATGTTAAAATATCATTATCATAGATATATCATGATTGCTACTTTCTGCCTGAGTAGTTTCACCGTGTTTGAGAGGGTCAGAGAGGATTGTTGTCTTCCCCTGGATGTTTACAGAATTGACAATTGGTTTGTTTTTCTTCAGCATTTTTAACTGTAGATCATTTAAGCTTCACCCAAATGGCAGCTGAACCTTTTATTAGAAAATAAAAGATCCACATTAAATTCATTGTGCAGCTGCACTCATGAACAGAATTGTAACCGGGTACGGCAGTATAATGCTTTTGCTATTGCACCAGGAAGCAAGGGATCTTCATTAATATGGCACATGGAAATAAATATCACCATGGCAGTTCAAGAATTTGGAACTAACAAAATATTTGGAAATGAAAGGATGGTTTCAGTAAAATAAAAGGGACACTAACGGAAATGAGCCAGCAGTTGACTAATGTGCCGTTTAGGTTGGACATCTGTCATCCTTAGATGCCCAAGCGTCCATGCGACATCTTGCAATTACAATGTGTGGCGTGGTGTGAATGTGCAGTGTCTACTATAGTTAGAGAGGGTGAATCCTCTCTAACTATAGTAGACACTGCACATTCCCAATGATCGATCCGCTCCAACTAGCGAAGTGCCGAAAATCAATGCGAAAATCCGCACAGTGGGCCCGATTTCTGCACTCGTGATCAAAACAGCTCAACACCCTTGGTCGCAAACTTGTGTTTGGAGGTCCGTTGAGATCCCGGATGAAGCCCCAATGTAAATAACTCGTTCTAAGCTTCCCCCAGTCTAGTTTCAGTCAAAAATCACTGAGTCAAGCACTTGCGCAACAAATCTTTATTTTGACAAAACACAATTACGTTTGCAATCAGCATCTCCTTTTGTATGTCCAAGTATTAGCAATGTTACAAAATTTTGAGATTTTAAAAATCAAGTCTGTAATTTATCCCATCAGATAAAGCATAAAAATAAGTTTAATTTGACACCTAATTCACTTTCATATCTCAAGTATTTAAAAAGTTATGGCCATTTTCATACTCTGAAATGAGCATCTTGTTCCCTATTGATTTTCTATGGACATAACAAAAAGGCTGTGATCTTGAACAGTCAAAAGCCCATAACTTTCTTAAAAATTAAGAAAACTGAATGAAATTTTCAGTTATCATAGATTGAAGCATTCTGAAACAAATATAAAATAATCTTACTTGGATGACCTGAAATTAAAGCATATAATTAGTTAGTTACCTAATTGTAGCTAATTTCAGACTTCAATTACTAGATCTAAACATCTATCCATTTCTTAATAAATGATTAACATTTTTAAATAGCCTAAATGTCCAAATAATATTCACAAATAATTCACAATAAAACATGATTTTTAAATCTCATTTACATTAATTTATAGGCCAAATGGAAGGAATTTAGTGTTCAATTGCTGTAAATAAATGCCCATTTAAATCAGCTTTCTAGTGGGTCCCTGTGGAACGCGCTGGTTTAGAACGTTCACATTGCGGTAGATTTGTGCCCCCAAATGCCCAGAAAAATACTGCGCGATATAATGGGCCCAAATTGAGCTACTCGCAATATTAAACTTTGTATAAAGGGTTCTTTAGAAGCCCTTTTTAATGTAAATATATACAGCCTAACTTCAGCTGTTTGCTTTATGAGACTCTGCGGTTGCTGGCGGTCACGGGTTTAGAGATTGATTTTTAAACTACTATAACTATTTTACGAGGCCTTTAAAACTAATAATAGCTTTTGCGACGGGGTCTTCCAGCGATTTTTCGTTAATAATTAACTAGGCTGAACATCTTCGATTTGAACAGCCTAGAGAAAATCGCGTTTTAAACCCGCCCCCTCTAAACGGCGCCAAAATCGCGCACACACGCAGCGGCAGATTTTCAAAGACGCTTCAGGTAGGCTTTGCAACATACCTACAAGTATGTATTTCCATACTGCCTTCTACTAGCAATGTTACAAAATTTTGAGAGTTTAAAAATCAAGTCTGCAATTTATCCCATCAGATAAAGCATAAAAAGAAGTTTAATTTGAAACCTAATTCACTTTCATATCTTCAGTATTAAAAAGGTTATTGACATTTTCATACACGGAAATTAGCATCTTGTTCCCTATTGCTTTTCCATTGACTTAACACAAAAGCTGTGATCGAGGACAGTCAAAAGCCCATAACCTTTTAAAAAATTAAGAGAACTGAAATACATTTTCAGTTATTATAGATTGAAGCATTCTGAAACAAATATGAAACAATCTTACTTGGATGACCTGAAATTAAAGCTTATAATTAGTTAGTTACCTAATTGTAGCTAATTACAAAATTCAATTACTAGATCTAAACATCTATCCATTTCTTAAGAAAAGATTAACATTTTTAAATAGCCTAAGTGTCCAAATAACATTCACACAAGAATTCACAATATAACATGATTTTAAAATCTCATTGCCATGAATTTATAGGCCAAATGGAGGGAATTTAGTGTTTAATTCCCGTAAATTAATGGCCATTTTAATCATCTTGCGAGTGGGATTTTGTGGAACGCGATCGATTGGAACGTTGCAATTGCAGTGAATTTAAACCCCATATCGGCAGGAAAAGCACTGCCGGTTCGTATAGGGCCTAAATCACCTTTTCGCAATGTACAATTTGGATTAAGGTAATCCTAAGAAACACGTTTATATGTAAAATAAATGGCTTACCTTTAGCTGTCCCGTACGGGAAATCCGTCCCGTTGTCGCCGTTGATGGCATTAGAAGCGGATTTTTATTTTACTCCAGCGCTGAAATTGTCCCGCGTTTAAAAAAAAATATTCACAGAATGGCAGTCGGAACAATTCTTCAGCATTAGCTAGCAGCCCGAGAAAATAAAACTCCGGCAGGCAGGAGAAAACCGCATTTTAACCCCGCCCCCCCCGCTCAAAGGCGCCAAAGTCGCGCACACGGCCAGTGGCAGAACTGCAGCACCACTGAAGGTAAGTAACATACCTACTTCTACCTGTAACTTGATGATGATCTAAATGGTGGCCGACTAGGAAAAGGGGAGATGCAGCGAGACCTGGGTGTCATGGTACACCAGTCATTGAAAGTGGGCATGCAGGTGCAGCAGGCAGTGAAGAAAGCGAATGGTATGTTAGCTTTCATAGCAAAAGGATTTGAGTATAGGAGCAGGGAGGTTCTACTGCAGTTGTACAGGGTCTTGGTGAGACCACACCTGGAGTATTGCGTACAGTTTTGGTCTCCAAATCTGAGGAAGGACATTATTGCCATAGAGGGAGTGCAGAGAAGGTTCACCAGACTGATTCCTGGGATGTCAGGACTGTCTTATGAAGAAAGACTGGATAGACTTGGTTTATACTCTCTAGAATTTAGGAGATTGAGAGGGGATCTTATAGAAACTTACAAAATTCTTAAGGGGTTGGACAGGCTAGATGCAGGAAGATTGCTCCCGATGTTGGGGAAGTCCAGGACAAGGGGTCACAGCTTAAGGATAAGGGGGAAATCCTTTAAAACCGAGATGAGAAGAACATTTATCACACAGAGAGTGGTGAATCTCTGGAACTCCCTGCCACAGAGGGTAGTCGAGGCCAGTTCATTGGCTATATTTAAGAGGGAGTTAGATGTGGCCCTTGTGGCTAAGGGGATCAGAGGGTATGGAGAGAAGGCAGGTACGGGATACTGAGTTGGATGATCAGCCATGATCATATTGAATGGCGGTGCAGGCTCGAAGGGCCGAATGGCCTACTCCTGCACCTAATTTCTATGTTTCTATGTTTCTATGAACTGCCATCTCCTCCATTGCATTATGCATGTAAACTACAATGTGTAGCATGTATCAGCCACTGATTCCTTGAAAGATTCCGTGGCTGCATTCCAGATCATTGTGACCTTCACTACCCAGGCTGAATGCTCTGGCACAGATTCTTAGGGGGAGCTTTGCTTCCAGAACATGAAAGATCTCCGTGATCAGTTTTTGAAAATGTTGCGCTCAGCAATGTAAAGATAAGAGCCTTGCTTCAGGAAGGCATTCTTCTCCTCTTTCTGTTCTTGCTGGAGACCCAATAGGCCCAGTACAATAACATTCATTTTTCTTTCAACAAAAGTAAAGAAAACCTTTTCAATGCCACACATAAATCTCTGTGATTCAGCTACAAAGTTCAACCACTTGACCTGCTACAAATCATATCCTGACAAACTTGCAATTAATTATTGATCGCTTTAAATACCACAGGTGTAGGGCTTCTTCAGAGATGATTTACTTGCAGTTTCGCAATATGTGTTAGATATAAATAGGCAGTCCAATGTGCCTGAAATTGTAGTCATGTAGAAACCTATTGCGCATAAAGAAGATTAGTTGCATGGTTGAATATCGACTGTGAAAGTTAAAGCTGGATTCCAATAAAATAAGAAGAGGTTTTTGTTTCAGATTCACATATTGCTTTCATAACAAGATAGACAAATGAATAGCACAGATGACAATAGACAATAGACAATAAACAATAGGTGCAGGAGTAGGCCATTTGGCCCTTCGAGCCAGCACCGCCATTCAATGTGATCATGGCTGATCATCCACAATCAGTACCCCGTTTCTGCCTTCTCCCCATATCCCCTTACTCTGCTATTTTTAAGAGCCCTATCTAGCTCTCTCTTGAAAGCATCCAGAGAACCTTCCTCCACTGCCCTCTGAGGCAGAGAATTCCACAGACTCACCACTCTCTGTGAGAAAAAAATGTTTCCCCGTCTCCGTTCTAAATGGCTTACTCCTTATTCTTAAACTGTGGCCCCTGGTTCTGGACTCCCCCAACATCGGGAACACTTTTCCTGCATCTAGCGTGTCTAAGCCCTTAATAATTCATAGATTTTAAAAAAGCATTTGATACCGTAAATCACGACATTTTACTCATGAAACTGGATTGGTATGGCATCAGAGGGGTCGGATTGGATTGGGTGAGAAGCTATTTAAGAAACAGGCAACAATTTGTAGAAATAGGTGAACATAAATCAACTTACATGAACATAACTTGTGGAGTACCTCAGGGGTCTGTGTTAGGTCCAAAGCTTTTCATAATGTACATTAACGACATATGCAAAGTATCAACTATACTGAAATTGATTATATTTGCCGATGATGCGAATATTTTTTGTTCCGGTGACAATTTGAAGCAGCTTTTGGAGGTCATCACATCAGAAATGAATAAATTAAAACAGTGGTTTGATGTCAACAAATTGTCTCTAAGAAAGCAAAACAAAGATTATGTTATTTGGAAAACATAAAATAAACCCTCAAGTTCAATTGAAAATAGATAACATAAGTATAGAAAGAGTACATGAAAACTCATTTCTTGGTGTGATATTAGACCACAAAATCTGCTGGAAACCACATATAAACCACGTCAAAGCAAAACTGGCAAAGTCTATAGCAATATTGGGAAAATCAAGACACATTCTGGACCACAAATCATTACATGCTCTGTATAATACACTCATATTGCCATATCTGAGTTACTGTGTGGAGATATGGGGTAACACCTACAAAACCAACCTACAGCCTTTATGCACATTACAAAAAAGAGCAATAAGAATTATCAATAACGTTGGATATCTTGAACATACCAATTTATTATTCTTAAAGTCACATACACATACATTTTCATCTGTGCTTGAATTGCCTCATATTGTGTTTTGAATTGAATTCTGTCTTTAATTTGTGTACTAGTCATGTCTCTACTATTTATTTCATTCCACTTACATGTTTTTCCTCTACTTGCTAAATTTTTGTAAGGTGTCCTTGAGACTCTTGAAAGGCGCCCATAAATAAAATTTATTATTATTACAATACAATACAATACAATACAATACAATTCAATTTATTGTCATTTGGACCCCTTGAGGTCCAAACGAAATGCCGTTTCTGCAGCCATACATTACAAACAAATAGACCCAAGGCACAACATAATTTACATAAACATCCATCACATTGCTGTGATGGAAGGCCAAAAAAACTTCTCTCTCCACTGCACTCTCCCCCCCGATGTCAGAGTCAAAGTCAAAGCCCCCGGCGGGCGATGGCGATTGTCCCGTGGCCATTAAAGCCACGCCAGGTGATTCAAGGTCGCACACCGGGTCTTGATGTTAGAGCCCCCGGCGTGCGCTCGCAGAGACCCGCCGCCATTCCAAGCCGCGCGGGGCGGTGCTGTAAGGCCCCGCTCCAGGTGCTCTTCAACCCCGCAACTTGGGCGGGAGAAGTCGCCGCTGCGGAAGCCCTGAAAAGCGGTCTCCCTCCAGGGACCCGCGGGCTCCCGGTGTTACCGTCCGCCAAACCCGCAGTTGCAGCCACCGAATCTCCGGGGGTCGGGTCGCAGCATCGTCCACCACAGCTCCACCCGCTCTGGACTCGGCCAGCTCCGCGACGGTGAGGTGAGTAGTCGGCACCACAGCCCCCGGTCTTCCTGTTGGAGGCCGCTCCTCGTTGCAGCCCCAACGACAACGGAGACCCGACAAAGAAAAGGTCGGGTCTCCCGTGCAGGGAGAGATTTAAAAGTTACCCCCAACCCCCCCACACCACCCACACCCCCCCACACACATACCCCAACAAAAATAACAAAAACTACATAAAAACATAGACATAAAATAATAAAAACGCAGACGGACTGCAGAGGCCGCTGCTGACGAGAGTCGCGCCGCCTACTGGTAATTATTATTACATATGACTACTGTATAGAATATGAGGGTTTTTTCTTTTATTTTTATTTTTTTATTTTTTGTATGGCTTTCTAAATATTTGATTAGTGTATAAATGTAAATAATTTGGTGTACATATAGTGGCTGGTGTACATATAGCTGCTAAATTTATATAAGATAATTACAAGCAGTTGAATAAGGGGTGGGAATTAATAAGCTTTGGCTTCTTCCTGCTCCTTTTCGGACACATACAATTTCATTTATTTATAGATATTGTTTATGACACTTTATATATATTTTTGTTTTGATTTTTGTATGCTGTTTCACACTTGCTTTTTATTATTTTATTCTGTTCAAAATAAATAATAAAATAAATAAATAAATAAATGCATAAATAAATCATATATGTTTCAATGAGATACCCTCTCATCTTTCTAAACTCCAGAGTGTACAAGCTCAGCTGCTCCATTCTGGATGTGTAGATGATATCATAACCATAACAGAGGCATGATGGCCAAATATGCATGGTTGGTAATTAAATATTTCTGACTATTTCACTTCCAGAAGAAATATGCAAAATGAAATGGAGGAAGGAGAACCCAGAAAACAAGGATGAAATGAAGGCAGTAAAGAGGAATGATTTTAGTTTGGAAAATGAAGATGGAAAATGAGTTTAAGTGGAGCAAAGAAACAGCAAGCTGAAGAAAATATTGATGGGAGTTGTCTATAGGACACCAATCAGCAGTGGGAGCTGTTAGGCAAAGTATAATCCATAGAAATAGAAGTGCAATAATCATGAGTGACTTAAATCTATATATAGACTGGGCAACTCGGTATGGAGGGTGAATCCATCGGTACATTAGGAGTACATAAGATATGGTTTTCCAGATGAATATGTTGAGGATCCAATGAAAGACCAGTCAATGAAGACACATGAAATGGCAAATACTGAAATCGTGAGCAATGAACAAAGTACTGGAGCAACTCAGAGGACTAGGCAGCATCTAGGAGGGAATGGTCAGATGACATTTCTGGTCGGGATCCTTCTTCAATCGAAACTACCCGTAATGGCGTGTGTCCATTCCCTCCACAGATGCTGTCTGATCCTTTAAGTTCTTCCAGCACATTTTCCAGCCATAAGCATGTTAAATGGCAGGGCATGTGTGAGTGGCTTGATAGTTTACTCCTGTTCCTATTTTCTTGTGCTACATTGTTCTTGTGTTCTCTAAGCCCCTTTATAACTCTTTCCTCTCACCTTAAACCTATACTCTCTTGTTTTTGAAACGCCTACCAGGGAAAAAGATTCTGAATATCTACCCCATCTATGACTCTTAGAATTTTACATACCTTTCTCAGGGAGATCCTCAGCCATCTGTGTTCCAGGGAAAACATCCTATCCAATATCTCCCCATGATTAACATCAACAATGCCAGGGCATTCTGGTGAATCTCCTTTCCAGTAAAATTACAACCTTTGCACAATGTGATGATCCACTACACACAAGACTCCAAGTGCGGTCTCACCAGTATTTTGTAACATAATATCCCAACTTTTATATTCTATACTTTGACCTTTGAAAACAAGTTACCGTGTCTTCTTTACACCCTATTGACATACATTGTTACTTTCAGGGAACTATGGGCTTGAATTCAGAGATTCCTCTGTTCATCAATATACCTTAATCTCCTACCATTTACTGTATATATTTTGGCCTACGACGTCACGAAATGCATCACCTCACACATGCTGTGTTTAAATTTCATCTATCAAAGCTCTGCTCAATCTTGTATTGATCCATATATTGGTGCAACCTTAGACAACCTTCCTCACTCTCCACACTTCATATCATCCGCAAACTTACTAATCATACCCCTCCTACATTCACATCAAATGTATTAATACGGTTCACAAAAATAATCCCTGCAGTTCACTGCGGGTTACAAACTTTCAATTAATAAAGCATCCTTCCATCACTATCTTTTGACGCTTAACAACCAAGCCAATATTTGATCAATGAGCCAGCACCTCTTGGATCCTATGTGTGTTAACCTTCTGTACTAACCTACCATGTGTGACCTTGTCAAATACCTTTCTAAAGTTCATGTCACCAACATCTATCATCATCTCCATCAATCCTTTTAATTGCAGTATATCCTCAAAAACTCAATCAATTTAGGAGGCTGGATTTCCCCCACACAATGCCATGTGGACCCATATCAGGAGATGTTTCTCCTTTCAATGGGTAGCCAAACTGCTGAATTCTCCACAACAGAAGGCACTTTTTAAAACTATATTCAAGAATGAAGCAAATACATTTCCTGGTGACAAAAATGATATAAGGATATGAGAATAAGGTGAGAGCATGGTATTAAAGTGTGGACACAAGGAACTGCATGAGCTGGTTTGCAAAAAAATGGACCACAATGTGCTGGAGTGAGTCAGAAGGTCAGGCAGCATCTCTAGAGAACATGAATAGGTGATGTTTTGGATCAGCAGCGCTCTTTGAACGGATGAGTGATCACCCATAATCATATGGTATGTTGGAGCAAGCCAGCAGAGCCAAGTGGTCTAATCCTGCTCCTATTTACTATGCTTAAACATTAATGTGGAAAGGTATGGTTAATGGGCTCCCACAGAGGACACTGTTGGCCATCTATATCAGTGATTTGGAAGAGGGCATATATCCAACTTGTCGGAGAGTTTAGCTGTGTAGAAAGGAACTGCAGGTGCTGGTTTAAACCAAAGATAGACACAAAAAGCTGGAGTAGCTCAGTGGGACAGGCAGCATCTCTTGAGAGAAGGAATGTGTGGTGGTTCGGGTTGAGACCCTTCTTCATATGAAAAATGTCTAAAATTGATTCTCCACCCTCTCCCCCTCTCTGTGAGTCTCTCACCTGTTTTGGGCAGAATTTCTGGCAGTTTCTGAGCTGCTAGCCCACCAGACCTGAGTGACTGAGCTGCCAGCCCACCAGGCATGAGTGACTGAGCTGCCAGCCCAAGAATCCATTTGCCCACAATGTCCATATTAGTGCTCTGGAAACCAGTCCCTTTGGCGCACAAACAGGATTGTGGATCCTCATCCTTCCTCTTCCAAAATCCACCATCTGTTCATTGGTCTTACTGATATTGAGAGTCAGGTTGTTGTGCTGGCACCATTTGCTCAATCGGTCGATCTATACTCTGACTCATCATCATCTGTAATTTGTCCAACAATGGTGATGTCGTCTGCTCTGGATCCATTTAGTTTAATGGCCTGGGAGACAAATTGGTTTTCTTTTCCTGCCAATATATTTAGACAATTTTGTACAGACATTACTGTTGATATCTCACCAGTAGTTTATAGTTCATATTGTAAGTGGTCTAGGTCAAGTCTCGGGAGCACACAGCCATCAATGGTCAACAGTACTCAGTCTACCATAAGGTTTATTTTTTCCCAGTTTTAGGCATTGATCTTCAACACTCTTTTCACACACTCTATGTAAGGATGGCATTCTTTTCTCTCAGCTTCTTTGTTTATGCTGCATCTGCTCTCAAGTTCAGACTTTCCATTCCATTTTCAGGAAACATATCTTTTCTTCTACTGTGATTGATGAGGCCCTCTCTATATTTCCTCCATACAGAGAAATGTGAGGTGTTGCATTTTGGGATGTTTCACAAGGGCAGGACCGACACAGTAAATGGTTGGCCTTGTAGAGCAGAGGGATCTAGGAGTGCAGGTGCATGGTTCCTTGGAGGTCGAGTCACAGGTAGATAAGGTGGTCAAAAGGCTTTTGGCACATTGGCCTTCATCAGTCAGAGCATTGAGTTTAGAAGTTGGGAGGTCATGTTGCAGTTGTATAAGACGTTGGTGAGACCGCATTTAGAATATTGTGTTCAGTTGGGCACCATGTTACAGGAAAGATATTGTTAAGCTTGAAAGGTTTCAGAGAAGATTTATGGGGATGTTGCCAGAGTGTCTGAGCTATAGGGAGAGTTTGAGTAGGCTGGGTCTCTATTCCTTGGAATAATAATAATAATAATATAATAATAATAATAATAATAATAATAATAATATATTTTATTGTCATTGCACATAGGTGCAACGTTAATATGCTCCCTGTGGTGCAGCGGTAGAAGGTTGTCAGCAGCTGTTGGGGCAGACCAGTCTTTTTCAGTGTTCTCAGGAAGAACATTCATTGCTGTGCCTTCTTGACCAGTGCAGCAGTATTGGTGGACCATGTGAGGTCCTCTGAAATGTGTGTGCCCAGAAACCTAAAGCTGGACACTCTCTCCACACCGTCCCCATTGGTAGAAATTGGAGCGTAATCCCCATTATGTGTCCTTCTGAAGTTGATAATCAGTCCTTGGTCTTAGAGGTGTTTAGGGACAGGTTGTTATCTGAGCACCAGTCCGCCAGGTTTTGCACCTCCGCTCTGTAGTTTGTTTCATCACTGTTGATGATCAGCCCGATCACCGTTGTGTCGTCTGCAAACTTGACAATGGTGCAGGTGTCGAATGCAGGAACACAGTCATGTGGGAAGAGAGCATGGGGCTCAGTACACAGCCCTGTGGTGTTCCAGTGCTCAGGGTGGTAGTGGAGGACAGGTGCGGGCCCAGTCTCACTGCCTGCGGTCGCTCCATCATGAAATTCAGGATCCAGTCGCATATCGGCGAACTGAGGCTCAGCTGGTGGAGTTTGCTGGTGAGCTTGGTGTGGATAACCGTGTTAAAGGCAGAGCTGTAGTCTATGAAAAGCATCCTCACGTGCGTGCCCTGTCTTTCCAGGTGATTCAGGACAGTGTGAAGAGCCAGAGAGATGGCATCCTTTGTGGATCTATTTACCCAGTATGCAAATTGATGTGAGTCCAGTGAGGCAGGGATGCTGGATTTGATGTGTGAGAGGACCAGCCTTTCAAAGCACTTCATGGATATTGGAGTCAAGGCAACTGGACGGTAATCGTTCAGGTTGGTGAATTTTTGACTTTTTCGGCACCGGCACTTTGGTAGCTGACTTCAGCCACTTGGGGAGCGTTGCCAGAGATAGAGACAGGTTAAAGATCCTCGTGAATACCTCAGCCAGCTGTACAGCACAGTCCTTTAGTACCCTTCCTTGGACTCCGTCCGGGCCTGCAGCCTTGCATGGATTGATCCTTCGCAGAGCGCACTGCACATCCTGTGTGCTCAATGTTAAGACCTGTCCCTCCACCATGGCTGGGGTTATTCCACTCCTGGTGGTGTTGCCCGTTTCAAAGTGGGCAAAGAAGGTGTTAAACTCGCTGGAGGGTGAGAGGTGATCTTATAGAGATGTATAAAATCATGAGAGGAATAGATCGGGTAAATGCACAGAATCTCCCGACGCCGGAGCACCATCACCCGGCGAGAACATCGGGCGCCGTGGCAGCGACTGTGGAGGCCTCAATAGGACCGACTCTGGGTGGACAAGAGGATGGGGACTGGACTTTGTGCCTTCCCCCACAGTGGGAACCACTGTGGGGGGATGTTTTTGTGTTTTGGTGTTGAACATCTTGAATGCTATGTTGCATTTTTATTAGTGTGCTGCAAGGACATCTGAATTTCCCCTGAATAAGGGGATTAATAAAGTAAATCTAATCTAATCTAATCTAATCTCTTGCCCAGAGTAGTGGAATCGAGAACAAGAGGACATAGGTTCAAGGTGAAGGGGAAAAGATTTAATAGGAATCTGAAGGGTATCTTTTTCACACAAAGGGTGGTGGGTGTATTGAACAAGCTGCCAGAGGAGGTAGTTGAGGCTATCCCATCGTTTAAGAAGCAGTTAGACAGGTACATCGATAGGACAGGTTCGGAGGGATATGGACCAAGCGCAGGCAGGTGGGTCTAGTGTAGCTGGGACATGTTGGCCAGTGTGGGCAAGTTGGGCCGAAGGGCCTGTTTCCATACTGTATCACTCTATGACTATGACTATTTCTTGGATTTCTACTCTCACCCCACCCCACCCCAGACAGAACAGGGAAACAGTTCCCCTTGTTGTCACTTTTCACGCCCCTAATCTCTGCATTATCCTTCTTCATTTCTGCCCCACTGCAACTTGATCCTACCATTAGGCACATATTCCCTTCCCAATCCCATTCTGCCTTCCATAGGGATCTCTCTCTCCGTGACTCTCTATTTTATTCATTCCACCATTGCCTCTCTATATATGTATCCAATTCCCACTTGAAGGCCACATTGGATCCTACTTCTGACACATCTGCAGGGAATGCATTCCAGATTCCAAGCTCACACTATTTTTAGTTTAGTTTAGTTTAGAGATACAGCGCGGAAAAAGGCCCTTCGGCCCACTGAGTTCGCATGAACCAGCGATCCCCGCACATTAATACTATCCTACACACATGAGGGACAATTTACACAGCTAAACAACCTACTGACCTGTACGTCTTTGGAGTGTGGGAGGAAAACAAAGATCTCGGAGAAAACTCACATGGTCACGGGGAGAACATACAAACTACATACTGACATGCACCAATAGTTAAGGATCGAACCCGGGTCTCTGGCGCTGTAAGTGCTGGAAGGCAGCAACTCTACTGCTCTGCCACCGTGTCGCCCTTGTTAAAATATTTTTCCTCATGTCACTATCAACTCACTTCACCTTAAAGACCTCTAATCTTCAACCCCTCCCATTATCCACTCTGTCCAGAACCTCTCAGTCAATGCTGACAGTCTGTTTCTCGGCCTCTGTACAGTTTGTGGTTCGAAGCATTTTGTATTCCCAATGTCTTCTGGTATATTAACTTTTGGCCAGTCCTTTGTTTGAGCAAGGATTTGCATGAAATGTTCATTGGTATGTATTGGGAGACAAAGATAATAAACATTGCCTTGGATAATCCCTGGGAGACCAACAATTGTCACATTTGACAGTACTGGGTTTATTGAAAAAGAAGTTGATTTGCTTCAAATGAATGAGGCAACACACCCGTTGGAAAATAAATGTCAAGATATCATTGCCATAATTTTAACACACTGGACCTTCTATGCAGTGAATGGAAACACATAAAATTACTCCTTATGATATATTTAGGAATTCTCTTCTAGTCCGAGAAGCAATCGTTTCCTCAATTTGTTTCCAAATCACTGCTGTGAGATTAATTTCCTTGAAAGTTATATCATGCCTTCCGTGAGAATTTAGACCAAAGTATTCGAAAATAGCATCAACATCGTTAAAACACATTGTTATTTTGGAAGCAGGAAAAAATAAAGTTTGATATTAATACCTGTTCTGTTATGAACTTATAATATGTTCATTTTCTTGCTGTACATATTTAATAATTGTAATAAATTTGCCTTATTATTTTAGCCTGAATGAAATAGCATTTCAGCATTACACTGTTTAATGAAAAGATGCGGACTGCATGATAAGCAATCTCAATGACGTTAGTTGCAAAATATCTCAGTGAGAGCGTAAAGAGTAACATATGGGCAAGCCTAATTTTACTTATGATGCACTTAGGGTACTGTAGATAGATGATTACAGGAATTACTATTGATGATTACATGATTTCTATGTAAACGCCATGCTTTTGTGAACATACAGTATATAAAGATCGGGTAGGCACTAGTAAAATCCCAAGGAAGATAGAACTGTGCAACAAAAGCGGACTGCCTTGAACTATTCAATATTTTAGGTAGCACCTTTGTAGGGAGATAGGAGTTACATTTTCACATTGGCGACCTTTCAACTGGAAGGACTGGGAAAAGCCTGAATCATGTCTACACATTGGCTGAATAGGTGTTTCTGAATATCATATACTATTTGCAAATTTGCCCCCAACTTAAATGCTCAAACTGCTCAGTTAATTTAAACCATTTGTTTGAAGTAATCATTTTGACCACTTTGCACTGAGTATTAGATATATTAAACACATTGATCAGTTTGAAAATTAACATTGTCTAGATGTGTGGGAGTGACATAATTGATTTTATCATTGTAGTTTAGCAAATGCCATTAAATGATCCAAAGTCAGATTGTGTGTTTATCTCAGGCACTCTGGTGAAACATTAACAAAATAGTATTTGAAAAGATGTATTAAACAAAACTCTTTTAATTAAACTCATGGAATATTCAAATAATAGATTACTATTGTAATTGAAAAAAATGTGACATGTTACACGGCAGTAATCAGAATTTACGAAATGTAGTGGAATATTTGTAACTCCTTTGCTTGCTACCTTTTCACAAATTCTCACATTTAAAAAAAATGATAATGATAATCCAACTCGCAAGTCAGCAGGGCTGAAAGTGGGAAGTTTATACATTTGAATCCAATTCCTTTCATAAATGTTATCAATTCCTTTGCAAGCAGTAAAGGAATAATTATCTTGCTCCTTCTCTTTTGCAATAGATGAAGAAACAAACCAACATTTATATACCTCTAAACCTTTTGAGCTAACCGCAAGCAACATTGATGGCAATAGGAAATAACTCAATTATTCAACCTGGCCCATGTTCAAGGCAGAATGGAATAAAGTGCTCAACAGTGGTAGCAGTAATTGAGAAATACATTTATACACAAAAGGAAAGACAATTTAATGACCTAACTACGTTTTTTAATCTGGTGTAAATTATAACAAATTATTATAATTCAAATTCTATATCTGGTAAGAATATAGGCCAGTATTAAGTATAACAACCAAACACTGATTTGATCAAATGGATTGGATTATATTCCTATTCTGAGTTTAATGGTTTATTTAAAGTTATCTTTTTGGCAACTATCCTTGTACTACACTTATTTCATTGTCTATAAATCCAACCTAATGTTGGATGTCTGTAACCTTTATAGACACTGGCATCACTCCAGAAGCCTATCACTCTTTGCTAGGATGCGCAGCTCACTTGAGGTATCGACTAATAATGTTCAACATTGATTTTCTGATGCTAGGAACTTAAACGGTTCAATTTTACAATGAAGGTTACTGATTCGTGCAACCTGATTGCATTAGCTAATAAATAACCTAAATTAAATTTATTAATTGGATTTATTTGCATCAAAGATCCCAAAATGTTTATTTTTCTGGAAAATCCTTTGTTGCCAAATTTCATTCATCTTTTTAAACAAATTTGGTTTCCATTAAATGAAACTTGCAAGTAATGGTAAAAGTAAGGCACCAGTCCATGAACCTTATGGGCAAGCCAATTAATAAAGAAATAATAATATCCTTAAATAAAGACAATATTAACTTTTTAGATAAAAACGCAACAAAAGGATGCAGAATTAAGCCGTTCAAACTCTGTACTGCTCTGTTGTTGAATAAGATTTTTTACGTCAATGTCATTTTCATGTACTAATTCCATTAATTAGTTCCTCCCACATTTTTCAGACGTGTTTCCGCTAGTGGCAGCGTCTAGGACTAGAGGTCAAAGCCTCAGAATTAAAGGACATTCCTTTAGGAAGGAGATGAGGAGGAATTTCTTTAGTCATTCATTTAGGTATTTCTTTAGGTTGGTGAATCTGTGGAATTCATTGCCACAGAGGCTGTGGAGGCCAAGTCAATGGATATTTTTAAGGCGGAGATAGATTCTTGATTAGTATGGTTGTCAGGTGTTATGGGGAGAAGGCAGGAGAATAGGTTGGGAGGGCGAGATAGATCAGCCATGATTGAATGGCAGAGAAGACTAAATGGGCCGAATGGCCTAATTCGGCTCCAATCTCTTATGATCTTTGCAGGTTAATTGGCCTCTGTAAGTTGCCCCTTGTCTAGGGAGTTGATGCAAAAGTGGGATAACATAGAACAAGTGTGAATGGATGATTGCCAGTTAGCGGGGACTCAGTTGTCCAAAGAACCTGTTTTTATGCTGTGTCTTTCAACTCAATTCGTTTTTGTTTAGATCAATTCAAATCAGGTCAATGTCTAAAACCTGTTGACATGTTTTGAATTTATTCACTAATTTGTTTCTGTAGCACTCTTCAACAGAGAATTCAAAGGATTTCCTAATATTTGGTTGAAGAAATGCCCCAATTCTGAATGGCTGGCCTATTATTTTCTGACTTGCCCCTTGCCTCTGGATATACTTGCCAAGGGAAACATCAATTGGACATCTAACTTATCCCACTTTAACCCAAAATGTTGTATGTTTCACTGAGATCTCTCATTCTGCAAAACTGAGTAGAGAACATACCATTTATGCTTATTCTCTCCTGATATAACAAATCTATCATCACATGAATCAATAAAGTGAACTTTCATTGCACTTCCTCCATCTAAGTACACCATTAGGCAGGAAGGCAAGCCCATACACAATGTCCCAGAAGTAGTCTCACCAAGACTATATCATTGGATAAAGATGCTTCTGTTCTTTTACTCAAATTCTCTTTCAGTAAAGGCCAACATACAATTTTCCTTCCTAATTATTTGTTCTACCTGTATGATAACATTCAGCAATTTGTGTACAAGGATCTTCTGTATTACCTAATAAAACATCTTAAATGCAATATATGCAATGAAGCAGAATAGCAATTTACAAAAGACAATAATCTCCTAATTGGATAGGCAACACTGTGATACATCATTGAATGATTATTTGTAAAATTCACAATAATCTTACTGTATTATTTATATTTTCTGTTGATGATCATCAGAAATATGGTAATACTGATAGCTATAATAAATTGCAAGTGCCTCAGTGAAGCATGATTATTTTTTGTGTGTGCGGTAAAAGTCATTTCAAATAATGACAGGTGGGGGAGGGGTGTTTCACAGTACTCTTATTAATAAAAGTGTGCCATTTTTTTACTATGAAATTGGATAAAAATTGAATGCCGTCACTCTTTGTGTAAGAAGAATTGTAAATTGGCACAATGTTATCATTAGTGATATATAAGTTAGCAATTATTTACAGCAAATAGGATATTTCACAGCATGGCTAGTGCAGTTCCTTTGGATAAATTTAATCATTTTGACAGAACTAGTTGCAAAATTATACAAATTCCTCTATATTTAGTACGCCATTAAGGAATAAGAATCCCCGTGATAGCATAACAGATACCTGAACCTTTAACAAAGCTATTAGAATTGCAGTGTGGCTTTACTGGCGACTTTAACACATTTTTCATTTTATTTTACAGCATGTCCTTCTAATTGCTTGGTCCAATGCATCAGTTTTTGTATTTGATATCATCAGCTAGTTGCTGCATAATACGATTATTTCATGGGACTGCTTACTTTTGTCAGATTTCTGATAGGTTGTAACTAAGTTTGAAGGCCAGTTCTGTCCCATGTGATATATAGTTTTTCTATACCATCACTTTTCTTTCATGTTTCTCACAATAGATGCTCAAAGTTCTTCTCCTCTACTGCCAGCTCCTTCTCAAGGGAAAAGGGGCTAAATTATGAGGACATTGAACATTACCACTTTTGAGCGTGGCAGATTAATGGGTATTTGATGTAAGGTCTTAAGAAATTGATTCAGAAACTGATAGGGTAGATAAAGTTAAACTCTTTCTTTGGCTGTGAAAGGTCTGAACAAAGGGGCAAGACTTTAATGTTCAAGTTGGATCATTCAAGGGCATTGCCTAAAATGCATCTTCCCTTAAAAAGCTGTTGACATCAGGTCAATGGAAAATAGCAACACAAGATTAAAACATTGTTTGTAGGCAAAATATATTAACTGTTATAGATCCAAAGCAGATTAATTATCTTATGGTAAAGAACAGCCAAAATATTAAATAACAGCTAGACAAAAAGTGCTTGAGTAACTCAACGGGTCAGGCAGCATTCACTGCAGAAAAAGGATAGGTGATGTTTCAGGTTGGGACCCTTCTTCAGATTTATCCGTGATTGTCACAGCTATGTACCGTATGGCAGGACAGCCAACTTCTATTTACATGTTCCTTTCAGCAGATCTAATGACATCTCCTTGCAATGGATTGATAGAGAATGCAGATTATGACATTGAATGTCAGGAATTGGGAAGCAATTTCACTTATTGTAGCATCTTCTCATGTCTGATACATGCTCGCTTTCTTGACAATGTGATGAATAATAGATTGATGATTTGACTGAGGCTTCTTCAATGGCTCAGCTCTTTTAAATTGAGTATGCTAATGCAGAGTAATGAGTACTTAAACTCAAGAGTGAGTTTCTGGGTTCAAGAGGATGAAATTGGTCATGCTGGCATAATATTTATTGTGAGGAGACACAGTCGATGAAAGTTTCAACTTCCATAGTGCACATAGAATACTAATATGCAGTTTTACAGTATGTAAGTTAACAGTATGAAATATAGAAGCATATCTAATAAAGTATTAACCTTATCAGGAGAGGTCATGAGATGTTAAGATTGTAAAAGACTTAAAAAACTCAAAGTGTATTTTTATTGCAAATTTGACCCAATTTCATATCCACCTACTTTTGAATGTGACTATGAGTAATTAGTTTACAACTCTCATAGAACATGGATGGACATTATCTTAATTCACTACTATTGGGTCAACTGTCTGTTACTGCCTCAGCTCTGTGTTGACATCTCTCTGGATGTCTATTATCCTCTTCATCCTAAAAACCTTTAAGATATTTGCACTCTTCTACTTATTGTCCTTCCCACTTTACCACTTTTTTTTTAGTTTAGAGATACAGCGCGGAAACAGGCCATTTTGGTCCACCGGATCCGCGCCGACCAGCGATACCCGCACATTAACACTATCTTATACCCACTAGGGACAATTTTTACATTTACCAAGTCAATTAACCTACATACCTGTACATCTTTGGAATGTGGGAGGAAACCGAAGATCTCGGAGAAATCCCTCGCAGGTCACGGGGAGAACGTACAAACTCCGTACAGACAGCACCCGTAGTCGGGATCGAACCTGGGTCTCCGGCACTGCATTCACTGTAATACAATACAATACAATACAATAATACTTTATTAGCCAAGTATGTTTTGCAACATACAAGAAATATAATTTGGCAAGTCAGTCATACAAATAAAAAGCAACGGAACACACAAAATACATTTTAAAATAAACATCCACCACAGTGACTCCTCCACATTCCTCAATGTGATGGAAGGCGAAAAAAAACTTAAATTTCTTCCCTCTTTGTTCTCCCGCGGTCGGGGGCCTCAAGCCCTCCGTTGACGGGACAATCTTGACTGCCGTAGCCGGCGGCATTTGGGCGCTCCGTGTCAGGGCAATCAGCTCCCGCATCGGGGGGGATGTCAGCTCCCCTGCACTGGGCGTTCAGACCCGGGGTCGGGGCGTCGAACCTCTTCGTTGTTGGAGCTCCCTACTCGGCCTCTCCCGAGACTGCGAGCTCTCGATGTAAAGTCTGCAAGCCGTGATTGGAGTGATCCCAGGCAAGGGATCAGCTCCGATGTTAAGTCCACACCCCACGGTGGGGCTCAATGTCAGTCCGAGGAGGCCTCCAGCTCCACGATGTTAGGGCACAGAGCGACCGGAGATGCGATCCAGAAAACAATCGTGTCTCTGGCAGGGTAAGGCAGCAACTCTACCTCTGCGCCACCGTGCCGCGAACTGCTGGTCATGCTCTTGTTACTGAGATCTTATGATCTGGAATTCTATCTCTATCGCTTGCTTTTCAAGTTGATCTTTAAAGGTTATCTTATCATGATGGACTTTCTGACTTGGAATGTGTGGGGACATTTTTTAGTTTAGTTTAGTGCAGAGAAACAGCACGGAAACAGGCCCTTCGGTGCACCGAGTCCAGGCAGACCAGCGATCCCCGCACATTAACACACGAGGGACAATTTACAATGATACCAATCTAATTAACCTACATACCTGTTAACCTACATACCTGGTGGTCTTTCGAGTGTAGGAGAAAACCAAAGATCTCGGTGAAAACCTATAAGGTAACGGGGAGAAAGTATATATTCCGTATAGACAGCACCCGTAGTTGGGATCGAACCCGAGTTTCCGACGCTGTAAGTGCTGTAAGACAGCAACTCTCCCGCTGCACCACTGAGACAGGTTTTTAAAATTAATTACATTTATGATCGTTAGCTGTTGATGTTGTAAATGACACATAGTGAGAACTTATATTAGAGAAAGCCCATGTCTATGGAATGCTTAATTATCTTTTGGTCACCTGATCTGAAATTTATTTTTGTGTCATCATCAATTTATGTCTGATATTACTCTCAAAGAGCACATTTGGATATCTTACTATAATAAAGTAGTAAACTGAATGGAAATGTTAGTTGTGTGTTGTGTGCCAATCAATGTTGAACTGTGGTCCCTAATATGTAATGCAATCTCTCTTGTCATGTGTTAAATCCAGCTGTTTAGTCATTTTGATGACAGGAGACCTCCTTGTAGATTTGTCAACTGCCAACATCTACTCATTTTTTATTTTCTACTTCAACATTTAAATGTCAATAATTATACTTTTGTATTTATCTGTAATCTGTACAACTCCTCTAGTCCTTGTACAACTGTACAAGGTACAACTGTACAACTCCCCCAGGGGCCACAGTCTTCGAATAAAGGGGAGGTCATTTAAGACTGAGGTGAGAAAACAACTTTTTCACCCAGAGAGTTGTGAATTTATGGAATTCCCTGCCACAGAGGGCAGTGGAGGCCAAGTCACTGGATGGATTTAAGAGAGAGTTAGATAGAGCTTTAGGGGCTAGTCGAGTCAAGGGATATGGGGAGAAGGCAGGCACGGGTTATTGATAGGGGACGATCAGCCATGATCACAATGTATGGCGGTGCTGGCTCGAAGGGCCGAATGGCCTACACCTGCACCTATTTTCTATGTTTCCTTCCTCCTAAACACCCTTAAAAATGTATAAAATGTGTTTTGCATTGCTAACGGCTAACATATCCAGTATAATATAAATGAAAGAAGATAGACACAAAAAAGCTGGAGTAACTCAGCGGGACAGGCAGCGTCTCTGGAGAGAAGGAATGGGTGGCGTTTTGGGTAGAGACCATTCTTCAGACTCAATAATTCTCAATTATTCAGACTTAATATAAATAAACTCTAATAAACATTTATTGAAATCATCTCTCACCCTGCCACACCCACATCGGTAATTATGCTCATGTATGATTAGTTGGCTCATATACTATCTGAAATGCAATTGAAGAATCATAAGTTACCAGTTTAATTAATTAACACATTTAGACAGAGTATCATAGAGTTATTATAGCAATGAAAGAAGTAGTTGGACTCATTGAGTTCATGCCACGTAATTTTAGAGCCTTTGTCCTATTCCTTTCCATGGACCCAGCCTGATTTTAATGGACATTATGACCACCTTCTGCATATTATGATTCTAATAAATTGCAAAATTCATTACATTAATAACTAATGTGATTCTTAATTATTAAGTGAAGACAAGAATTGTAGAAAACCACAAAAACTGAAAACAGAAGGCATATGATCTGACTCTAATACAGTAGATTATGCTTCTAGTTTCAGTATGCATTTTGTTTGAGCTAGTGAATTGCTTTAATTGATGTTGAGTGGAATCACCCTCTTTTACACTGGGCTGACATATCAATAGATTAACAAAAAAAGTTATGATAGTTATTGCAACTGAAGTGCAAGAAAAGAGAGCAGCTAATTTATTTAAGGTAGACAAAAATGCTGGATAAACTCAGCGGGTGAGGCAGCATCTAAGGAGTAAAGGAATAGGCGACGTTTCGGGACGAGCCTTCTTCAGACTGAAGATTTTTCCAGCATCTGCAGTTCTTTCTTAAACAGCTAATTTATTTAGGCTTGTCCAATATTCTCTTTGAAAATGTATTAAGATGCTCTGCATTAAGATTGTGGAGAAATTATACTTTATCTCCCCAGTGGATTTATGTTGCGGAACACCTTCAATAGATGTATCCTTACTACAAGGGCGAGTGTGTGATTCAGATGTACCACCTGCCACTTAAGTGCATCATTTGCATTCTGGCTGAGGAAGATGCCAGGATGACCTACAATAATAGTGAGGACACAGCTCTATCTTTTCTGGTAACTAGCCTAGTGTTAGAGCCGTTAACCATAATTCAGAAATTGCACCATGAGTAATGACGGTTTGAGAGACGGGACATCCCATCTGTACTGCCAACACTCTTGGGCACAAAGCAAGTGAAACCAAGTGCACATGAACAGAAAAGTCAAATAGTTTCAAGGTTTCAAGGTCAGTTTATTGTCACATGTGCCAATTAAGGTACAGTGAAATTTGAGTTACCATACAGCCATACTAAATGAAAAGCAACAAGACACAATCACATAAAAGTTAACATAAACATCAATCACAGTGGATTCCACATTTCTCACTGTGATGGAAGACAATAAAGTTCAATCTTCTTCCTCTTTGTTCTCCCGCAGTCGGGGCGGTCAAAGTCCCCGCAGCCGATGAGCGAAGCTCCCGTCAGGGTGATCGAAACTCCCACGTTGGGGCAGTTGAAACTCTCTCCGCAGCATGGAGCTCCTGAGGTGGCCTCTTCTTACCAGAGACCGTGGGCTTGACGGTGTTAAAGTCCACAGGCTCCATGATTGGAGCTTTGATCCACGGCAAAGGGATCGCAATCTCCGTGATGTTAAAGTCCCGCAGACTCCTGTGGCTTGGAGCGCCCATCGGTCTCCAGGAAAGGCCGCCCACTCCACGATGTTAGGCCGCAGTGGGGACGGAGATACGATATGGAAAAAATCACATCTACGTTGAAGTAGGACATTGAAATAAAAGTGTCGTTTTCTCCTGCCTGTCCGAGATATATTTTCTCGGGCTACTACCTGATGCTGAAAAATTGTTCCGACTTGCGTTCTCGGAAGTTTAAAAAAAAAATCGCAGGACAATTTAATCCCTGGAGTAAAATGAAAAGGCGACTTCTAATGCTGTCAACGCCGACAATGGGACGGATCTCACGTAGGGGATAAAACATAAGGTAAGTCGTCTATTTTACATATAAAATTGCTTCTTAGGATGACTTTAATCAAAATTTCCTTGGCGAAAATGTGATTATGGCCCCATACAAACCGGCAATGTTTTTCCCGCCGATATGAGGTTTAAATTCACTGCAACCGCAACGTTCCAATAGATCGCGTTCCACAAAAACTCACTCGCAAGATGATGTAAATGGCCATTAATTTACGGGAATTAAACATTAAATTCCTTCCATTTGGCCTATAAATTCATGACAATGAGATTTTAAAATCATGTTATATTGTGAATTCTTGTGTGAATGTTATTTGGACACTTAGGCTATTTAAAAATGTTAATCTTTTCTTAAGAAATGTATAGATGTTTAGATCTAGTAATTGAATTTTGTAATTAGCTACAATTAGGTAACTAACTAACTATATGCTTTAATTTCAGATCATCCAAGTAAGATTGTTTCATATTTGTTTGAGAATGCTTCAATCTATAATAACTGAAAATGTATTTCAGTTCTCTTAATTTTTAAGAAAGTTATGGGCTTTTGACTGTCCTCGATCTCAGCTTTTGTGTTAAGTCAATGGAAAAGCAATAGGGAACAAGATGCTAATTTCCAAGTATCAAAATGGACATAACTTTTTTAATACTGAAGATATAAAAGTGAATTAGGTGTCAAATTAATCTTCTTTTTATGCTTTATCTGATGGGATAAATTGCAGACTTGATTTTTTAAATCTTAAAATTTTGTAACATTGCTACATGTAGCAGATTCTCCTCTCAAAGCAGAACAACCAGACTTAGATTTAGCCACATCAAAAAGATATAGACAGCAATTTCTAGGGCAAATTACAATGGTACCGCATTTTTCCTAATTAAATATGTAGCATTCAGAGAATTTAGCCAATTTTTCATTTTGCTCTGTGCAAAGCTAATTGCCTCCTGACTCAAGTGAAACACAATGCATAAGGCTCTACAACACTCCACAGGGCCCTGCCATTCACTGTGAAGGTTCTCCCCTGGTTTGACTTTTCAAAATTCAATACCTCGCACTTATCTATCACGGTCAATATTGGGGAAGTTAAAGTCACTCATTATGATAATTCTGTTGCTTTTTCCATCTTTTCATAATCTGTCTACATTTCTGATCATCTACCTCTGCTTCATGAATGTCTGATGCATAGTCCCATTAGAGTGTTTGCAACTTACTTATTTTTATTTTTTGCCTTGGCAAATGAACCCTGCATGTATTTCCTATCCGAGTGCCGCCATGATATGCTCCCTGGTTAGTAAAGCAACTCTACCATTTATTTTATCTCCCTCTCTATCTTTTCAGAAATGGCCACAATATCACAGTTCCATATACAATCCAGGCTCTAAATTAATCCATTTTACCCATGATACTCTGTGCATTTAAGTACACACACTTCAAGTCATTGGTTTCTCTGTGTTCATTATCACTCCCTGTCTGGCCTTCTGTCGAGACTAACTGAGTCTAATATGCCCCTGTCCCAATTAGGAAACCTGAACGGAAACCTCTGGAGACATTGCGCACCACCCAAGGTAAGACCTTCCACTACCTGCAACTTCCGGCAACCACCTTCAACTAGCATCGTAACTGGCTTCGACTAAAAAATTATTGATTTTTAAAACAGCAACCTATTTTTAGTCACGGACGGTTTTGAATTGTTTGAAATAATCGCCGGAACATAAAAGATACGGAAACCACTTTCGACCATTAGGGAGACTGACAAAAACCTCCGGGAACCTCCGTGAACAACACGGAAACCTTGGGTGGGGCGCAAAGTCTCCAGAGGTTTCCGTTCTGGTTTCCTAAGTGGGAAAGGGGCATTAGGTTCTACCTTCTCATCTGTCCTTACCTTCGCTGACCTGAGGATCTAGTTCCTAGCAGTAATGTAACTTAAAACACGGAACATGTGTTCTCTTTGTAACTATGTGTATGTTGATATTGCAGTTTTTTGGGCAGAAGAATCAACTGGTATGCCTGTTTTTGTTTTTGGCAGCAGCTTCACAAGCATTCAGTTTACCCCAACCTCTTACTGTCGGAAACATGTAAATAGTTCATGTGTTATGCCATTACATTTGTTGGTGCATTCCCTTGGACACTGATACTTAGAAATTATTCATCCTACTTTAGTGTGTGCAAATGCTGCAATTAGAGATACAAGGAACTGCAGATGAAGGAACCTTGACCAAAGCACAAAGTGATGGAGAAACTCAACAGGTAGACAAAAATGCTGGAGAAACTCTGCGGGTGAGGCAGCTTCTATGGAGCGAAGGAAATAGGCAACGTTTTGGGTCAAAAACCTTCTTCAGACCTTCGATTTTACAGCATCTGCAGTTCCTTCTTAAACGAGAAACTCAACAGGTCAGGCAGCATCTGAGGAGAGAAATGGACAGGTGAAGTTTCGGGGTAAGGAACCTTCTTCAGACTCATGCTGCAATTGGTTGACGAGCAAAACACTAGAAAATACGAGAAAACATAGCAAAATAATTTTGAAGGTGGTTTTCACCCTGATTCATGGATACAAGCTTTACTTATACCATTCCCAACACAGGGAAAATAACTGCGATGATGGTATTACTAAGAACTCTGCCCATGGCAGCCACAGAGTAGCAGCTGCAGTAATGGCTGTGCACAGGACGTGGGAGAGGTATGTACACTTTCATTATGTCTGGCCTTGACATCCACCATCATGAAATGCTTCGACAGGCTGGTTAAGGCGCACATTAAATCCAGCCTACCAAGCAGCCTTGATCCACTGCAGTTCGTCTACTGCAGTTCAGAGACCAATCCAACTCAATTTACAAGATTACAGATCATACCACCATAGTGGGCTAGATATCAAATAATGACGAGATGGAGTACAGAAAAGAGAATGTAGACCTCGTAACCTGGTGCCAAGCCAACAACCTTTCCCTCAATGTCAGCAAGTCAAAGGAGATTGTGATTGACTTCGGGAAGCAAAGCGGTACACACACAATACATTCATGATGCCAAGGTAGAGATGGTCGAATTCTTGAAGTTCCTCGGAATAAATATCACCAACGATTTGTCCTAGACCAGCTACATTGAAGCTAAGGTTAAGACAGCACACCAATGCTTTTACTTCCTTTGAAAGCTTAGGAAGTTTGACATGTCCCCACCAAACCTCACCAACTTCGGGATGCACCGCAGCATGGTTTGGGGACACCTCCATCTAAGACCACAAGAAATTGCAGAGAGTTGTGGACGTAGCCCTAACCTCCCCTCCATTGACTGCAGTTACAATTTACGCTGCCTCGGCAAGGCCATCAGCATAATCAGAGACCAGTGTCATCGTGATCACTACTTCATCTCCTCTCTCCCATCAGGCAAGTGGTACAGAAGATTTAAAACACATACCTCCAGATTCAGGGATAGTTTCTTCCTAGCTGTTATCAGGCAACTGAATGGTCCTCTCATCAGCTCGAGTGCAGACCTGACCTCCCAGCAATTTCACTGGAGACCTTTGAACTATGTTTTTATCAGACTTAATCTTGCATCAAATGTCGTATCCTTTATTGTTTATCTGTACACTGTGGACAGCTTGATTATATCCATGTATAGCCTTTTCTTTGACTGGATTCACTGTATCTTGGTACACATGAAAATAATAAGCTAAATTAAACTGAACTAAACTGTGTCCCTTGCTCCACCCAGCCTCTCACCACTCTGAGGAATGAGCTCATTACCACAGCAGAAATCACAATCTGTATCTCTGCTGTGTCAAAAGGCTGCAATGGGACACCCTGCCACACTACTTGAAATATGCTTTGCAAAAAAAAAACCAAGGTAAGATTCGCAGAGAGCAATATTTCAGTGGATCAGTGGGGGCTCTTCTATTCCTGCGTCTTTGTTGATCGGCTGCAAGGCTTTCCTTCATCTTTCAACATTCCCTTTTTACTGGTAATTGCAGAAGTGGGCACTGTGCTTTGGATAATGTAATTAATTGCATAGCTCCTGCTAGGGACTAATGGTCATTAATCAACTTTAAAATGATCACTTGCCCCATTGATTGTGTGCAAAATGATTTTTACGTGCAATCTGTACAAAAAAAGTGTGATTTCTAGACAAACAATGATAACTAGGTTTCACGTTTTTTTTAAAGCAATGAGAATAAAATACTCGATAATGCCATAATCATTTTTACAACTTACTCATTCTGCGGATTTCAAATAAATGTCACAGATTGCTTGACCACTGAGTTGGCACAACTCTATTATGGTGCATGTTATGAACATATAAATCATTTTTGTGGTTAATAAATAATTTTTCGGAATGATTAATTGTCTACACTTTATTCTATGCTGCCTAACTTGCCATCCCTGTAAACCCATTTCTGCTCATTGCATCTTGCTCTCCTGTAGTTTTTTGATTTCTACTAAATTTGCGATATTAATCATTAAATATATCACTATTGTCACTGCCTGAAAATTAACTGCAATTTATGTTGCATTTTTGCTTATTACTGGTAACATTTATAAATACATTTGGTTATTATCCTTTCTTGATGGTCACACAACATGCTGAGGTTGTTTACAGCTCGGTGATCTCCAAGTTAAATGAAATATGAAATATAATTTAATGTGGCAAAAATATTAATGTGCATTTGCAGCTGTGGAACAAGGAATATTTAGATATGCAAACAAAGTCCCGAATGCTGTATAAAAGGGTCTAAATTTGGAGATAAATAAAGGAATATCAGCAAATATGAGGGGGAAATGAAGTTTGCTATCACATGGCGTCCTTTGGATGAATACCATTGATATATTTAAGGATGTTATCATAGGAAAGTAACATAATAATTGTTTCCAAAATTTGAGATTAGTGATTAGAGTTCAAACCCCAACAAGGCAGCTGGGAAATTTCAATGAATTGAAGAAATTAATACTGTACAGTAATATATAGTAATCGACAGAGTGAAATTATCAGATTTCATCTGGTTCACAAATGTTCTTCAGAGCAGGAAATCTGCCATTCTAATATGGTTTCTTTATTATCACCTGTACCAAAGTACAGTGAAATACAATTTTGTATATGGATCAGCAAGGCCATCACCATACATAAGCACAATCCACCGTTAGTACAGAATGTACAGAATAGAATGGTCTATATGTAAGAGGTGCTATTTTGGTGCCGTTTTAAAATCCCTGCTGCAGCTGGCCACAAAGGCTTGTTGCAGCCATTGCCTCCATTCTAGTCATCCCGGGCAACCATCTTCCCTCTCCTTGCATGGCCCTCTTCACCCCTTGCTCCCTGGAGGATGCTTCCCACAGCTGACCTTGAGGGCAATGTAAGATCCCCCCGGTTCTTATCAAACTTTTTGTCCAATGTCCGCCACCAAAAGCGTGGGAGATCCTTCACCAAAAGAACTGCGGGAATTCAAGAAGGGATGTGTCGGAAGGAATTGTAGATGCTGGTTCAAACCGAAGATGGACATAAAATGCTGGAGTAACTCAATGGGTCAGACAGCATCTCTGGAGAAAGGAATAGGTGACGTTTCGAGTCGAGACCCTTCTTCAGACTGAAGAACACTGACTGAGCTTAACACTCCCTTCTTGAGGATAATTAATGATACCCATTAAATTCTGTCAATAGATAGAATGTATATTCTTGTATTAAATAGGAGAAATTAGAAGAATTTGCCAATCAGTTTATTTGGAACAATTGGGAAGAAATCTGCGCCTGGCATAAATTCTAGAATAATAACATTTAGATGATTGAGCTATCTCTGTGCTGTAATTTCTTTACAATTCTCTGTGCTCAACAGAATCCATGATCGCTGTTTCCTCAAGTGAAAATGTCTAGTAATCACTGGCTGAATGGTGTGGCTGCTTCAGCTCAATAGATTTCCCAGAGAAGGATCATGTCATTCAGTGCAAACATCCCAAATGATCGTCATTCTGGGGATTTATAAAAAAGCAATATATGTGATTGACAGACTTATCTGAGGAGGAATCCTGAGGCCAATCAGCAGATGAGCAGCACAATGATGGCTTTGATTGATCTGCTGCTTGCTGATTCTAGTTGTGGTGTTTTACTTGGCCATCTGCACTCAGCTCAGGTTTTAGCTATGGCCCGGTAAAGGCAGTTTTAATCCGATAATGGATAACTGTTGTGATTTCAGGGTCAGTGTCATGTTGACCATTAGTGCAGAAGAAATTGTTTAACCGATTTTTCACATTGCTGAGCTAATGAAGTCTAGAATCGTCAGAATATAATGGACAGTATCGCATTGGATTGATGCAAGTCAAAATATACTCTTCATTTCAATCGCAATTTGTAACATGAACTTGCTGGTGCCAGCACTTCAGGTGCAAGTACTGTATAAATTCATTGAGAGTTTCTGTCTCTATACACATTCCTTTAGTGAGATCTAAACCCTCACTACACTTGGGAAAAATAAAACCTTTCTCAGCTCTCCTCTAAACCTTCCACCTGTTAAGTTTAGTTATTTACCTCTGTGTTAACTGAATTAAGTCCTTCTTCTAACCACTCTATGGAGACAATCCCTCCAAATTATTTTATTAAATCTACTCTCTGCTCCTTCTGTTCAAAAGTTAAAAAGATCCTCTAAACCTACAGAGCTCGTGAGAACATTTCTTCAGTGTCTTCTCTCCAATAGCATTATTTTATTGTTGCAATATGACGACCAGAATTTTAATGCAACTTAATTTTCACTACCTCTTGGATTCAATGCATTTTGGTTTATTGACCAATGTGCTACATGAGACCTCTCAAAGCTGTAAAAATCCTTGTAGACAACGTCTATCAGGCCAACTTTATTATTCCTCCTTGTTATCTTCTCCAACAGGCTTTAATCTGATGTTGCCTCTCTTTATCAAATTCATGTTGGATATTTTACTAAAATTCATTATGTATTTCAGAGCCACATATTGAGGCCCCAAGCGGTTCTACAATCCCATCTATTCTCAGCATAATTTGTCTGATATTAGTTATTTTATGTGGTTACTGTGCTTTACATGATGAAACAATCCTTGTCTACTGTACTTGCTATTAAAGTGTAAAGTGTCCTGTCACTTGGACAGCATGTAATAACACCGAGCTGTTTATCAATCCAATGTAATAATATATAATAATATTTATCAATATAAGGTAATTCCATTCTTCGTCAAGTGCAATGTAGTCACATCCTGATAAAATGCTTGGCTTCATTTAATTTTTCATATAAATGCACCTAAATTTCAGACATGTAAAAGAGAATACATTATTTATTTATTTTTTTACTTAAACAATATAGGTAGTGTACTGAATTTTTCCCATTTCTCTTTGAGTTTTTACGTTCCTGTTTGGTCCTTGCTCTCCTAGGGATTAAGTTGGAAACCCCATTTTGCAGGAAGAGCAACAACTACGCTTTAAACAATTGATAGTAACACAATGCTCATTGACTTGTTGCCTCAGCATGTTAATCATGTCAAGAGGCCTAACAGCATGACTTAAAACTAATCTATACCTTTAAAGGTTAGTCATAAGGTAGTCAGAGCAAGTGCTGGATGGCAGACGGGGTTGCATTCTAACCCTGGGGACATTTAAGCATGACTGATCTAAGGAGAATTATCTCCACACGGTGCAGGAAATTGAAAGTGGGAGAAAAATATTGAATATGTGGAATTAAAGCCATTTCAAATCAGTAATGGTTACCATAAAAAATACCAAACTATTACAAAAACTTGCTTGGTTCACCAATATGCTTCAAGAAGGAAAGTTTTCTACCCTCTGTGGTCTGAATTATTTGTGACTCTAACCCAACTGAAGTAGTTAAGTTAAGTTAAGTTTAACTGCCCTTTTTAAATACTAATCTTGGTCGGTGTGGACTTGGTGGGCTGAAGGGCCTGTTTCCGCACTGTATCTCGAAACTAAACTAAACTAAACTAAACATTCTAAGCCATTTGGTACCACTGAACATAAAGCACAAGGTGAGGGAAAGACTCATGGAAGAAAGGCTGCAAAAGAATGCAAAGAATGGTTTGTTGTGATATCAGCATACTTTAATTTCTAAATTGATAATGCTGCTGTCATGTTTGATTTTGCTATTGCTGTCTGGCCAAACACAACTATGATGATCTAGGGAATAAGAGGTTGAGGCTGCCATGGCCTGGCGAGTGAAAATGGAATGCTCTCTTTCACTCATTTTCATATTTTGGGTCATGACTCTTGGGTGTTGGGATGTTAACAAATGGATCCCTCTCTCTGCTCCTTTAAACAAGTGCTGTCCACAGACAAGAGAACATGTTGTTGGATTAAGTAGATGAAATATATGTGTAATGTGGATCACCTGAAAGAAGTTTGAAAGCCACAGATCTATCTGAACTGAGTTCCCAATGAGCTTCAATAAATTTCACCCTGGAATGATCCCAATTCATGGCATCATGGGATGTAATGCTGAGGCTCCAAAAGGCACTGGACAGGCCTCATTTGAAGTACTATGAGTGATTTTGGGCACCATATCTGAGGAAGGATGTGCTGGCTCTGGAGAGGGTCCAGAGGAGGTTTACAAGAATGATCCCAGGAATGAATGGGTTAATATATGATGAGAGTTTGTTGGCACTGGAACTTTACTCGCAGGAGTTTAGAAGGATGAGGGGACCTCATTGAATCTCACCGAATAGTGAAAGGCTTGGTTAGAGTGGTGGAGAGGATGTTTCCACTAGTGGGAGTGTCTTGGACTAGTGGTCATAGCCTCAGAATTAAAGGATGTTCCTTTAGGAAGGAGATAAGGAGGAATGTATTTAGTCAGAGGGTGGTGAATCTGTGGATTATTTGCCACAGAAGGCTGTGGAGGCCATGGCAATGGATAATTTAAAGGCGGAGATAGCTAAATTCTTGATTAGTATGGGTGTTAGGGGTTATGGAAAGGCAGGAGAATGGGGTTAAGAGGGAGCGATAGATCAGCCATGATTGAATGGAGAGTATTGATGGGCCAAATGGCCTAATTGTGTTCCTTTCACTTATGACCTTATGACCTTATGATTACAACTTTCTTCACACTGCTCACATTCTGAGGTGGCGCTTGCTAACATATGCCAGAATTTAGCGAGGGGATTCTTATTTAAACTCCTCAGATACCGTTACTTGCAAATAGGAGTTTTATTCTCTAACAATCCTGGACAGATATACCATCTTGACATCATTCTTCTTCCGTTCCTCCTCCTTTTTCTTGTAGTCTGTACTCCTCTGTTTTCCCTCTGCATAATATAACAGTAATGCATTGGGAATGTCTGCCAAGATACTGTATGTCCTTGCGTGGGAGTAAATTATTTTGTGCAAAAATGTGAACAGAATCACATCTGTTCAGCATCTCACATGCCTCTCCCAGCTAATCGTAGCAACATTGAGGCACTCCGGAATGAACTAAACCCTTGTAGAATTGGATTGTCAGTGATTAATAATCTAATCAGTGATTATCTACAAGCATTTTACAATCCCTTTAATACAGCATTAGGATATCCTATTTGCTGTCAAAGGTCTGTTCATCCATGAGACCGGGTCAATGCAATGTGCTGGTTGAACTTCAGTTGTCAAATCTGCATGGCACATTGATTGAATTCAATATCTTCCTACTGGAGTCTAGAAAAGGCACTGCATGGTGGCCAGTGTGTGTCACACAAATTTGCGTACATTTCAGATGCTACATTGAAAATAATTTGACGTCCATAGCACCCAAATAATGTTCCAGACACCCGGACATGGATTTTGTAAATTGTTAATTAGTTCAAAATTGTCACTCCCAATGTGCAGAAATGCAGTTGGAAAATGAATTTATCAGAGTGCAGAACTACTTACAATGGGAAGGCATAGTGGTATATTATTCAATTTTTTTGATATTTGTAACTCTTTTTTCTCTCTTTCTCTCTTTTTCTATATAAAAAAAACATTAGAAGCAGAAGTAATCGACAATTGAAAATGTTAATAACGTATGACTGATGTATATGAAAAGTTTTTTTACTATAATATGTAACTATACTTTATAATATGTCTATTTCTAATAAAAATATTATTTAAAAAATAAAAATAAAAAATAAAATAAAAAAAAGTACAGAACTACATTGTGCCTATTTATTGCTTTGTCATTGTTAATCTATTTCAAAGGTTCTCTGAGTACTTGATCACTCAATTGCCAATGTGGCCATTTGTATCATAAAACATGGAATATATTTCCTGTATTATCATATCAATTTACTAAAATTGATTGCACTGTTTTGAACACATGTCAAACTGCATTCTGCCAAGTATCATTTGGAGCTTCATCCTTAACTGAAGTCCCTTTCTTTTTTATTACTCCCTGTGTACTTCATATATAGTAGTGTGGATTCAAACATCTATACATAACTAAAAGTCTCATCTTGTTTGTATGTATGTATGTATGTTCCCGAAATACAGCCAAAACGGTACACGATAGCCCCACAATTTTAGGGGCGCCTTACTCACCTTCGTCTGCGGTCTGCAGGATCAAGTTTTGTTATATTTTTTAAAGTAATTCGCTTTATAAACTTTAATGAACTTTATACTGTGAATGGGACAAGTTTCAACGTGGCAGTTGCACCTGCGAAGTGCGCTCCCACTTGCCAGGTCCGTCAGCCGTCAACAGTTGAGGGAGGGTTGCCAGGCCCAGTATCCGCACGTACGCAGTTGGGGGAATGTTGCCGGACCCGGCGACAGAGTGCCCAGAAGGAATGAAGAGACGGAATTTGAAATAACTGAACTTCTCGAGGATCTCTGGTGTCACAACGGGAACCCAACGGGTCCACAGGTCGTCTAGTTAAATTATATAGATATGTTAATTTATTAATTTATTAATAAAACTGCAACGTGTACATTTTACCGTAGGCAAATGGGAAGTCACACACTTTAGATTTGAAAGAAAAGAACAGAGCACTTTATAAATTGTGAGGATGTAGAAACAGCAGAATTTGAAAGAGGAATGTTTGTACCATGTACACAGTTCATTAAAATGTCTCAGAGAAGAAGAGAAAATGTGGGATTAGCATAGATAGGGATCTTTGTCAGCATGGATGAGCAGGGCCAAAATGTATGATTCTGCATTCTAACACAATTTATAATTGTGTTCACTGAATTTATAAAATGATCAAAAGTTTTGGGTGATACCTGTAGAACTGGAGTACAACAGTATGTGAGGAGCAGCAGCAACATCTCAGGCACATAGACAGATAACACGCAAAAACATAAATTATCTGACCACTTCCTGTTGTTCTGTATATTGATTTTAGAAAAAACGCTGCCACTTAGGGCTGTGATTTGTATTGTATTGTATTCCTTTATTGTCATTCAGACTTTTCAGTCTGAACGAAATTTCGTGCCTTGCAGTCATAACATAGAATAAAATCACAAACACACAATAAATACAGATTTAACAGTGAGTCTACCAGGCACCTCCTCACTGTGATGGAAGGCAAAAGTCTTAAGTCCTTGTCTGTTCCCTCCTTGTTCTCCCTCCGCTTTGAGGCGATCCTGTCTTCCGTGACCCCGCCGGGTGATGGTAAGTAAGTCCTGTGGCTGAATCCGAGCTCCACGAATGGGCCAGTTCAAACTCCGTGGCCCGGGGCGGTCAAAGCTGTCGAAGCTGCCATCTTCCAGTCCAGCGGGCGAAGCTGTCGTTTCGGGAGCTCCAGACAACAGGTCACCAAACTGGGAACTGCGAGCTCCTGACGTTGTCGTCCACTGGGCCCGCGGCCGAGTCAACTGGGCCCGCGGCCGAGCATCCGAAGCTCCGAAGTCGGGCCACCGCCGCCCAAACACCACCACATAAAGTGCAAGTGAAATGAATTTGCCATCAGCGGTACAATGAAAAAGAACACACAAAAACACAATAAAAATTTAACACAAACATCCACCACAGCATTCGTCACTGTGGTGGAAGGCACAACATTTGGCCAGACCTCCTCCATTTCCCCCCGTGGTCGGGACCTCAACCCTCCGCAGCCGCCGCTGTGGGCATCCAGATGAGTGAGTCAAGGTAAGTCCTGAAACACTGCCTCCCCCACCGGAGACCGCGGCTTCAGGTTGGTGTAGGCCGCAGGCCAACGGTCAGAGATTTAAAGTTCCCGCCGCGCCGCAGCCAGAGGCACTGCAGACCGCAGGGCCGGCGGTCGAAACTCCCCTCCAGGGTTCCCCGGCGAGGGACCCCGCTCCTGATGGTAAGTCGCTGCCGCGCCCGCGGTAGTAGTAGGCCGCGGGCAGGTGGTGGTGGCTTCTTCTTCTTCCGGGTCCCCAAAGAGGGATGCCCAGACTGCGGACACCACGCCAGCTGGAGCACTGCATACCGCGGCTTCAAGCTGCCGCAGGCCAGCGAAATGGAGCACTCCCCTCCGGCGAGGGCTCGCATGCTCCATGCCGAGAGTCCGCGCTGCGCCCGCCACTGAAGCCCCAGGCGCGTCTTCGGGAAAGGTAGCACCGATCCTTGCTGTTAGGCCACGGGGGAGGCGACATGGAAAAAGTTGCCTCTCTGTGGAGGAGGCAACCGAAGCGGTTTCCCCCTTACCCTCCCACACCACCCCCCACACAAGACACACAAAGAAACATTAAAAGAGTTATTAGTGTTTAAAAAATGTTGAGATTCTCTCTCCTGAAGGCTACGCCCCTTCAGGAGGGACTATAAAACCCGGAAGTGTTGAGTATGTATGTCGGTCAGGAGTCTGTCCCCTGCGATGGAGATGATGAGGTCAAGGAATGGTAGGGACGTGTCGATTTCCGACACGTCCCTACCATTCCTTGACGATATCCGACACGTCCCTACCATTCCTTGACCTCACCATCTCCATCGCAGGGAACAGACTCCTGACCGACATACATTACAAACCCACTGACTCACATGGCTATCTGGACTACACGTCTTCCCACCCTGCCCCCTGTAAAGACTCCATCCCCGACCCCCAATTCCGCCGCCGACGCCGCATCTGTTCCCAGGATGAGACATTTCATACCAGGGCATCAGAAATGTCCTCGTTCTTCAGGGAACGGGGATTCCCCTCCGCCACCATAGATGAGGCTCACACCAGGGTCTCATCCATACCCCGTAACACTGCTCTCTCTCCCCATCCCCGCACACGCAACAAGGGCAGAGTCCCTCTGGTCCTCACCTTTCACCCCACCAGCCGGCAAATACAACACATAATCCTCCGCCATTTCCGCCACCTCCAACGTGACCCCACCACTCGCCACATCTTCCCATCTCCCCCCATGTCTGCCTTCCGCAAAGACCGCTCCCTCCGCAACTCCCTCGTCAATTCTTCCCTTCCCTCCCGCACCACCCCCTCCCCGGGCACTTTCCGTTGCAACCGCAAGAAATGCAACACCTGTCCCTTCACCTCCCCCCTCGACTCCATCCAAGGTCCCAAGCAGTCGTTCCAGTTGCGACAAAGGTTCACCTGTATCTCCTCCAACCTCATCTACTGCATCCGCTGCTCTAGATGTCAGCTGATTTACATCGGTGAGACCAAGCGTAGGTTGGGCGATCGTTTCGCCGAACACCTCCGCTCAGTCCGCAATAACCTACCTGATCTCCCGGTGGCTCAGCACTTCAACTCCCCCTCCCATTCCCAATCCGACCTCTCTGTCCTGGGTCTCCTCCATTGCCAGAGTGAGCAACAGCGGAAATTGGAGGAACAGCACCTCATATTCCGTCTGGGGACCTTGCGTCCTTATGGCATTAACATTGAATTCTCCCAATTTGGCTAGCCCTTGCTGTCTCCTCCCCTTCCTTAACCCTCTAGCTGTCTCCTCCCACCCTCCCATCCGCCCGCCCTCGGGCTCCTCCTCCTCCTCCCCTTTTCCTTCTTTCTTTCATACCCCCCATCAGTCTGAAGAAGGGTTTCGGCCCGAAACGTCGCCTATTTCCTTCACTCCATAGATGCTGCTGCACCCGCTGAGTTTCCCCAGCTATTTTGTGTAGCTTCGATATTCCAGCATCTGCAGTTCCCTTTTGAACAAATGGTTGGTGGAGGTTGGTTTGAAAGAAAAGCACAGCAAATGGTTGGTGGTGGTTGGTTTGAATTGTGGGTGTGGCTCAGTCTCTTCAAGATGGGGGAGGGAAAGGTCACAACACTGAGCTGTGAATCAACTGAACACACTGAATGTCTACTGAACTGTGAGTGTGGTGTTTATGTGGTGTATATGTGGTGTTTTGTGTGGTTTTATGGTGGTTTCACCATGTTTGAAATGGTATGAAAGTGCATTTGAATGTGGTGGCCTTGCACCCTGCATGAAATGGTATGAACCTGCATTTGAATTTGGTGGCCTTACACCCTGCATGAAATTGTATGAAACTGCATTTGAATTTGGTGTCCTTGCACCCTGCTTGAAATGATATGAAACTGCACTTGAATTTGGTGGTCTTACATCCTACTTGAAGTGGCATGAAACTGCACTTGAATTTGGTGGCCTTGCACCCTGGTTGAAGTGGTATGAAACTGCACTTGAATTTGGTGGACTTGCACCCTGTTTGAAGCGGTATGAATCTGCACTTGAATTTGGTGGCCTTGCACCTTGCTTGAAGTGGTATGAAACCGCACTTGAATTTGGTGGCCTTGCACCCTGGTTGAAGTGGTATGAAACTGCACTTGAATTTGGTGGCCTTGCACCCTGCTTGAAGTGGTACGAAACTGCACTTGAATTTGGTGGCCTTGCACCCTGCTTGAAGTGGCATGAAACTGCACTTGAATTTGGTGGCCTTGCACCCGGTTTGAAGTGGCATGAAACTGCACTTGGATTTGGTGGCCTAGCACCCTGCTTGAAGTGGCATGAAACTGCACTTGAGTTTGGTGGCCTTGCACCCTGCTTGAAGTGGTAGGAAACTGCACTTGAGTTTGGTGGCCCTGCATCTTGCTTGAAGTGGTAGGAAACTGCATTTGCATTTGCTGGCTCTGCACCCTGCTTGAAGTGGTAAGAAATTGCACTGGAGTTTGGTGGCCCTGCACCCTGCTTGAAGTGGTAGGAAACTGCACTTGAACTTGGTGACCTTGCACCCTGCTTGAAGTGGTAGGAAACTGCACTTGAGTTTGGTGGCCCTGCATCTTGCTTGAAGTGGTAGGAAACTGCATTTGCATTTGCTGGCTCTGCACCCTGCTTGAAGTGGTAAGAAATTGCACTGGAGTTTGGTGGCCCTGCACCCTGCTTGAAGTGGTAGGAAACTGCACTTGAATTTGGTGACCTTGCACCCTGCTTGAAATTCAATTTCAAGGAAAGCCGTGAGCAACTGCCAGCCCACCAGCCATGAGTGAGCTGCCAGCACATCAGGCTTGAGTGACTGAGCTGCCACCCCAAGAATCCATTTGGCCCACAATGTCCATATTATCCCTCTTGAAACCAGTCCCTTCAGCCCACAATACCCATACTAGTGCTCCAGAAAGCCACCCCTCCCCCTCCCCACTGGCCACCAATATTGGAATTGGTGGGGAGGTGGAATATTACATTGAGGGACCAGCCCTCCCGTGTGAACATGGGGCCCAATGGGTCCCACTTAGTCTAGTTGTTAGTTATAACTAGAGCCATGATTTTGCAATAAATGCCATGTGCCTTTTCATGCCTTTTTTGACGATTTCACCAAGTTAACGCCTTTTTCATGATCGAGTGCCTAAATCTAATTGTACCGTGATTACAATGATGTTTTCTATGTTAACACGTTAATATTAATGTTATTATTAACATGTTAACATAGTATAACTTACAAGAAAATTTCCACCACCAGGGCAAAATCGTGGGCGCCACCATCGATCATTCATTCGTTCGTGCCGCTACTCGCTGGTTCAGCCTTCTACAAGATCTATTTCAGAAAGAACTGCAAATGCTGGAAAAATCGAAGGTAGACAGAAAATGCTGGAGAAACTCAGCGGATGAGGCAGCATCTATGGAGAGAAGGAATAGACGATGTTTCGTGTCAAGACCCTTCTTCAGGCTGATGTGGGGGGGCGGGAAAAATAAAGGAAGAGGCTGAGACAGTAGGACTAGAAGGCGAGCTGGGAAGGGTGAGGGGGAAAAGGGAGAAGACAAGGGCTATCTAAAATTAGAGAAGTCAATGTTGATACCACTGGGGTGTAGGCTATCCAAGTCAAATACCAAAGCTTGTCTCCTCACTACATTTACTGCTGGCTTCAGACACAAATCTGAGTTTTAGAGTGATCTGTGCAAGGCATTCATTGATGCTGGAATTCCACTGGAAATTGGAAAACAAATCACTCAGTGGTTTTTTAGAGAAATACACCGAGGAACATATACGAAGTGAGTCATCATTATGGAAAAATTATGTTGACAGCTACTTCAACATCGTTGTGCAGAAAATTAGAGATAAAGTTGCATACAACAAAAAAGGATCTCAGTAGACGAGACAATCGATGCTGTGGGGAGATATGTTGCCAATGTGGTCATCGGTAAACTGGAGGCAGGTCAACCATCAAAGGATTATTTTTGACATCGGAAGTATTGGAGAAGTCAAACAGCTCAACTATTGCTCAGTTTACATCTTCACTTGCTGTACTTTGGCCAGATGGTATATAACACGAGAATGTTCTTTTGTTTGTGACTGATGCAGCTCCATACATGAAAAAAGCTGCTCGTGCTGTTAAAGTTTTATTCCCCAAAATGTTGCATTTGACATGCTTAGCTCAAGGACTTCATAGAATTGCTAAGCACATAAGTAGCTTGTTTTTAAATGTCGATCGCCTAGTTTCCAATGTCAAGAAAATCTTCCTCAAAGCACGGTCACATGTGCAGTTGTTCAAGGAAATGGCCCCCGAGATTCCGCTACCTCCTCAGCCCGTTTTGACTAGGTGGGGTACATGGCTCTCTGCTGTACTCTACTGTGCAGCAAATTTTGAAAAGATAAAATAAATCGTCAACTGTTTTGAAGAAGAAGAATCTGCTGCAGCCAGTCAGTGAAATCATGCAGACAAAGTCCCTCTACCGCGATCTTGTGTTTATTGCTTCCAAATTTGCAAACTTCCCACAAGCTACCACTTCCCTTGAGAAACGTGGCGAAACATTAGTGAATAACTTGTAAGTTTTCAACAAAGTAACTGAAGATATCTATAAAATTCCTGGCGATGTAGGTAAAGACATACAAGGAAAATGTGAGAGAGTGTATTTAACTAACAAAGATCTCGAAAAAATACAAAACATAGCTAAAGTTCTCAAAGGTAGTTGTAATGCACAAGATATCGACATGAATATAGTCGGTAGCTTGTTTCTGGTATGCACCAGTGACCTAAGCAGAAAGAAATAAGATTTTTACAACTGAAGGATATTCTGTCTGACAGACAGCATAGTTTAACACTAGATAATTTGATAAAAATGCTAGTAATTATGTGCAACCAGGCAACTTTGGTCATTTAATGTAGAATACCATTATATTATCATTTTAAACCATATTTTGGTGGTGGAAATACATGCCTTCTAATGCCTTTTTTGGTCAATAAATCCCTCATTCGTTCTTTTTTTGTAATGTTATTATGCCTTTTTGCCTGCCTATTTCAGAGTTTTTAGCGCCTAAACATCATGGCTCTAGTTATAACCTTATAATCTTCGACTCAACCCATATTCAATTTAATTTGATATGTCACAGTCCAGTTAGCAAACAATTATAGTATTAAATCACCTCAGTAGCAGCCAAAAAATATTTTCTAAGACGCTAAGGAATACTGCAAACGTTTTCTCAAATACCAGAGAGTATTACCATATTCCAGGCAAAAGGTGAGGTGCATTGATATTGGATCACTGATTATATTTTAATGTACAAAGCCAGTAGAGATATATACCTCCCACTACCCCACACCACCTCCCCCCCCCCAAAAAAAAACATCCCCCCTCCCCCCCCCCCCCCCCCCCCCACACACACACACACACACACACACACACACACACACACCCTCTCCCCACCCGGACCCACTTAGTCTAATATTTTATAAAGTTAGAATAATGCATTTTGCTGATCTTTTCCATTCTTCCCAGCTGTACATTTGGTGCTGAAGCAGCTTGTAGGTGGCTTGAAGGCTTGTGCAAACCCCCTCCACTTAAAGCTGGAGGTGGCATGGTCGGCCTGATTCTTGGCGTTTAACACGACTGAAAGACTGGAGAAGAGGATGGTGAGTAGAAGGAGGAAGAGACAGAGAAGGACCAGCAGAAGCCAACTATATCGATGAGGGAAACAATATCAATGATAGAAACCAGTTCTTTTGCCTGAAATTTGGTATTTATCAATGATCGATACACCTGTACTTCGCAAAGTAAGTTGTCTTAGCAATGTGTCAATACTGCCCAAAATTGCTACTTCAAAGCAGCAAAATGACTGTTTGAATATGTCCTTGTGGTTCTGAGCTTTGGCTCATTGAGACTATATCAGCAATGTAAGCACCATTTTGCAGTTTGTAATGCAGTATTATAAAAGGATCTTTGTTTTCTCCATATATCCTCAGTCTTTGTCATTTTCCCCACCTTTCTGTGCCCTACCTGGCACCATCTGCCAATTAACCCATCCTGCATCAACCTAATGTTTGTCAGGTCTTGCCCCAGTTCTCCCCAGTCACCTCTACATACTAGCTATCTCCCCTCCACTCCTTCAGTCCAGATGAAGGGGCGTGACCCAATATGTCAACTGTCCATTCCCCTCCACAGATGCTGCCAGGCTAGTAGAGTTCCTCCAGCAGTTTTTTGTTTCATCTTATGTCCTCCCTGTTTTTTGTAAGTGGCAAAAGTATAAAAGTTGGGAGGTCATGTTGCAGTTGTATGAGATGTTGGTGAGACCACATTTAGAGTATTGTGTTCAGTCTGGGCACCGTTATAGGAAATATGTTGTCAAGCTGGAAAGGGTACAGAGAGGATTTACGAGGATGTTTCCAGGCCTAGAGGATCTGAGCTACAGGAGTAGCTCAGATCCTACTCAGTTGAGTAGGCTTGGACTCTATTCCCTGGAGCACAGGAGGATGAGGGGTGATCTTATAGAGGTGTACAAAATCATGAGGGGAATAGATCGGGTAGATGCACAGTCTCTTGCCTAGAGTATGTGAATCGAGGACCGGAGGACATGGGTTTAAATTGAAGGCAAAAGATTGATTAGGAATCTGAGGGGTATCTTTTTCACGCAAAGGGTGGTGGGTGTATGGAACAAGCTTCCAGAGGAGGTAGTTGTGGCTGGAACTATCCCAACGTTTAAGTAACTGTTAGACAGGTGCATGCATAGGACAGCTTTGGAGGAATATGGACCAAACAGAGGCAGGTGGGATCAGTGCATCTATGACATGTTGGCCGTTGTAGGCAAGTTGGGCCAAAGGGGCTGTTTCCATGCTGTATCACTCTATGACTCTAAGAATGGGAGATAGGTCCCAGAGTTTGCAATGATTGCCTACTTCTCCATGGATCTGACTGCAGTTGGCTTCCGTACTTCTTCATTACTCTGCCTATCATGACATCAGCATCCTTACCCCATCCTCCACTCCCAAGCAGAAAGGAGTTCCACTCCACCTTCCACTCAAAGGCACCTTGTAGTTTTGGAGGAAATCTGATTTTCAAAGCTGAGTTATTTATTTACCTCGCCTTCCTTGGTCTGGAATTGTGATCTGCCACACAATGTCCAATCTTTACAAAATTCTAATCCAGGACTTTGGCTGGTTTTGGTGATCTGCCCCCCCCCCCCACCCCGCCCCCACCTCTGCTCCACCTCCTCTCCGCATCCCACTCCAGCAGAGAATGTTTCCCTTCTTCCGAAGGAACGTAACCATGTATGTCATCAAGGAGATGTTGATGTTCAAAGTGTTTAGATTTGACTGAAAGGTCTGTACTATTTGGTTAGCAAATATATAAACCGTGAGCAAAGGAAGCAAAACATTTATCTGCAAATAACTGTCATTTATTTTAACCATCTGCCCCATGGGTTGTTGACATGAAAGTGCTTTAAGAGATTTTAGTGTCACCATAATGACATAAAATTCATGTAAGAAGTGCATTAGCTAAGGGTGTGGGCTGCAAATCTTTATATGGATATATCTTTATATGCAAATCATTATGTGGCATGTATCATGTATATAGAAACTACAAAATGTATTCAGCATACAAATCTAGATAATGAAGTCTACATAATAGATTTTAGTTTCATTCAAACATTTGCCTTGAGGGATGAATGCAGGAAGTTAACTTAGTAGAGTTGCACTGGTTCCAGAATTACCATTAACATTACAGAAGACATGGATGACTATCACAGGAGAAAGTTTATTTGTTCATTAATTTCAGGTGAGTTAACTGGATTATCTTGGACGATGGTTCATTGCAGGGGTTCACAGCAGACATCAGCAAATGTCTAACATCACATCCACGATGATACGGAGAACTTAATGGAAATGCTCTGCATTAGAAGAGGGAAGTTGGTCTCCCTCTGTTTATAAAGGAGCAGGCAACACCCTTTTTCCCCAGGAACAGCAGGGGCTGAGGTTATAAAAAGCTTAAAAAATTCTGGCACAGATAGAGCAGACAATCAGAATAATTCTCCCAGGATGGAAATGTCCAATACAGGACGTCATACCTTTAATGTCACTGCAGGAAAGTTATAAGGAGATGTGCAGGGCAAGATATTTTTACACATAGTTGTAGGAGTTTGGAACGCGCTGCCAGGGGTGGTGGTGGATGCAGATACAACATTGACATTCACGATGCTTTTAGATAGGCACATGAATAAATAGGTAATCGAGAGGTATGGATCATCTTGATGCAGTAGGAAATAGTTTAATTTGGCCCCATGTTTGGCACATGTAGCTCGAGGAATATTATTCAGTATTTATGTGGTTTAGGACTCAGTTCAGGAATACTAATCAGTTTAGGCACAATGTCATCTATTGACTTGATCTTTCAAAGTTATTCCTCTTACCCCTCCAGGAAATCATTTTAAACTTGTCGCAGTATTATGTCTGGGTTTTAGACATCACACTCTTGACATAATTCTTCTTGGCATATTTCCCGCTGGTTACACTAAACAATGGGTCTGCATGGGTCTTTGATCCCTGAATATAAAGGACCTATCTCCACTTTTCCACATTAACTAAGACATTCAGATGGGTATCTAAACATCATAGTGCTTACTCTCCTATATATCCTGCAATGTAGTGATGCAACCTTCCTTAAAACTTGGTGAATATTTCCAGCAATAATTGGGGGAAATAAGTTCCTCCACTTTTAGAGGTGAAATTGCAATCCTGTTCTATAGTCAACATGGTGATTGCAGTTCCTTCCTACACATGGTGGTTGAGAATAAGATTGAGTAACCTGGCTGCTCCTCATGGGAACCACCATGCACAGATTAACGATGAGGAGTCGTGGTTTCAACAGTATCAGTTAGCATTAGGTCAATTAGCATCCAAAATAAAACTCCTACTGGTGGTGGTTCTTGCCACACCTAAACATGCAAGAATGTGATGGACCACTTATCTGTCCAAGGCCGAATGCTGTATTCACACATCATCCACTTCATGGTTCACTCACAGCTGAAGGAAAGAGCAGTTATTTGTCACCTTCAGCCTTGACCTTGTGACATTGTTTGTCTTTTCTACCACCTCCTCGTGCTGTGGTGCTTATTGGATGTTGCAATGAATGACAGTGAGGTACAGAAACAAATTTTACCTGTGACCTACATCAAGGAAGCACTGAATTTCTTCCGAATATCTGATAAAGGTTACCGATCAAATAAAGCAAATCTAGGCGTGCAATCAAAGTGGTGTTTTTAATATATTTAGTTTATTCAGAAATGTAATAATAACAATTAAATTATCTTGTTATAGAAGAATGTGCAACAGTATTTGATGGGGAATAATAATATCATCAACACTATCACCAGTCAAGATATTCACTAACAATGAAGGATGACATTGCCCCACTAATCACACCAATATAGGTGATTGTATGATCTACTCTGCCAATTTTGTTCGCATAAAGTCAATAAAACTGAATTTCAGAATCAGAGAATAGCCTGTATCAGCTACTGTAGTACCACTGGTCTATATTTCTAGATAAAGCCATCTAGAAATGCTGTCAATTCTCTTAACAGTTTATTCTAGATCCTGAGGTGGGATTAGGTGGGATCTCATTGAAACCTACTGAATATATATGTAAATTATTAATTGGGATGAGGATTGGAGGCTTTGTGGCCAAGTTTGCGGATAATACGAAAATAGGTGGAGGGGCAAGTAGTTCAGAGAAAGCAGGGACACTGCAGAAGGACGTGGACAGGTTGGGCGAGCGGGCAGAGAGATGGCAGATGGAATATAGTGTAGCAAAGTGTGTAGGAATAAAGGCGTAGACTATTTTCTAAATGGGGAGAGAATCCAGAAATTGGAGTACAAGGAATTGGGAGTTCTGATACAGGATTATTAAAATGTTAATCTGCAAGTCTAATCAGTAGTAAAGAAGTCAAATGTAATGCTTGCATTTATATCAAGAGGGCTAGAATACAAATTGGGGATGTAATGCTGAGGCCCTATAAGGCGCTGGTCTTTGAGCAATTTTGGGCACCACAACTGAGCAAGAATGTGCTGGCTCAGGTGTGTGTCCAGAGGAGGTTTACAAAAATGATCCGAGGAATAAGTGGGTTCACTTATGATGAGCATTTGACAGCACTGGGTCTGTACTCGCTGGTGTTTAGAAGAATGAGGGGGGACCTCATTGAAACGTACTGATTAGTGAAAGGCATGGATAGAGTAGATGTGAAGATGATGTTTCCACTAGCTGGAGACTCTAGAACTACAAGTCATAGCCTCAGAATTAAAGAACGTTCCTTTAAGGAGATGAGAAGGAATTTCTTGAGTCAAAGGGTGGTGAATCTGTGGAACTCTTTGCCACAGAAAGCTGTGGATGCCAAGTGAATGGATATCTTTGAGGCAGGGATAGAGAGATTCTAGATTAGTATGGGTTTCGGGGGTTATGGGGACAACGCAGGAGAATTGGGTTCAGGGGGAGAGACAGATCAGTCATGATTGAATGGCAGAATAGACTTGATGAGCTGAATGGTCTAATTGTGCTCCTGTCACTTATGACCTTATGAATAATGAAAGGCCTAGATAGAATGGATGTGGAGAGGATAGTTCCAGTAGTGGGTGAGTCTTGGACCAGAGGGTTCAGAATAAAACAATGTACTTTTAGAATGGAGATGAGAAAGAATTTCTTTAGCCAGAGGATAGTGAGTATGTGGTAGTCATTGCCACAGATGGCAGTGGAAGCCAAGACATTGGGTCTTTTTAAAGCTGAAATTGATAGGTTCTTGCTTAGTAAGGGCGTCAGAGGTTATGGGGAGAAGGCAGGAGAATGGGGTTAAAGGGGGAAAATAGATGAGCCATGTTTGATTGAATGGTTGAACAGACTCACTGACCTAATTCTGCTCCTATTATAACCTATTGTAAACTTTGCCTCAACAATTATAAGGTCACAAAGGACAGCGGTATCAGATTGATGATCTGATGGGAGCCTGTTTCTTTACACTTCCTAATTTAACTCCTAAAAGGCTTTACCCTAATTTTAAGATTACCCTTTTTCTTGATTCCAGAGGAAATTGTCTCCATCCTTTACATCCTTAATGTCTTGATTATATCATTCTCTGAGTAACATCCCAGGTGATTGCTAGTGTGTTTGATGGTCCCCAGCAGAATGAAAATACATATTCCATCTTGACTCTTTTCATCTTTAAAATGCTAATTCCAGTGAATGCAGAGAATAACCTTACATCCAAACTGGAAGGGATAAATCCAGCCACCAAGTTATTCCACAAACTGATTACAGAATGTTACCAATGTTTTTAAAGTTCAGGTATGAATGCTCCTTTCAAAAACTTCCATGAACCAGCACAAATTGTGCAATGAGAACTCAATTGGCATTTGAATCCAAATGTGGAACCTGTGACAAGAGAACATAACTTGAAAGTTAGAGGATGTAATTTTAGGATTGATGTCAGGAAACACACTTCTGTGAAGAAGGATGTTGAAGAGCGGGTCTTTTAAAAGTCAGCAGCCACAAGGTTCATTCAGGTTTTTTTTTGCACCAGAAAGGGCAAGGGTCAGAATATTAAAAGGATGAATTGTTCTTTTCAGTGAGTAAATGCCAACAGGCATAGAAGAGCGAGACTTTTAAAAGTCGGCAGCCACTTAACGAGGCTCATTCAGTTTTGTGGCTGGAAGCAGTCCGCATCCTGGAGAGACTGCTCCGAGCGGGTGTATAAAATAGAAGGCAGACACCAGTGGAGTGGCCTGTTGGGTGGGTAGGTGCTGTGAGACTGTGGCGACAGTGGTTTAAGTTATGGTCTGCGTTTTATCTTTATTTTGGAAATCTTCAATTGTCTAGTGTAGTAACAATGTCAGTTAGGGCAGTGGTATGCTCCTCCTGCAAGATGTGGGAAGTCGTAGGTTTAAGGTGAAAGGGCAAGATTTAATATGAACCTGAGGGGCAACCTTTTCACTCAGAGTGGTGGGTCGCAAGCTGCCAGAGGTAGTTGAAGCAGGTAAAATAACAGCATTAAAATGCACTTTGACGGGTATTTGGATAGGAAATGTTCAGGGGGATAGAAAGAATGGGTCAACTGGGCTTATATTAATTGGAATTTAGAAGGATGAGAGGGAATCTTATAGAAACATATAAAATTCTTAAGGAATGGAATGGCTAGATGTAGGAAAAATCTTCACAGTGTTGGGGGAGGCCAGAACCAGGGGATCACAGTTTAAGAATAAGGGGAGACCATTTAGGACTGAGATGAGGAAAAACATTTTCACCCAGAGAGTTGTGAATCAGTGGAATTCTCTGCCACAGAAGGCAGTGGAGGCCAATTCACTGGATGTATTCAAGAGAGAGTTAGGGCTAACAGAATCAAGGGATATGGGGAGGAAGCAGGAATTGAGTACTGCTGGCTTGAAGGGCTGAATGGCCTATTCCTGCACCTATTTTCTATGTTTTTATGTTCCAATATGGGCCAAATGTGGGCAGATTGGTCTAAGATGGGGCATTTTGGTTGGCATTTATGAGTTGGGATGAAGGGCCTGTTTCCATGCTGTATGACTATGGCTCTAAAATCTAGATTCTCCATATTGGAAAACAGCAGAATCCTTTGAGCCTTATGAATTTTTATGAAGCATGGTTATTAAACAATGTAGGCAAATGGACCTGAGGTACAGAGCCAGCATAAATTCATTGAGTGGTGAATTCAACCAGGCAGTAAATTGTCCTATAAATCTGTCAGCTGCAAACATTGTATTGCCAGAGGTGGATATATCTCACATACAGTGTTAGCATCAAACTGTTAAAACTTATTTCTCTCATACTTCAATTTCTCTTACTTCAATTTCATTAAGATTTAATGAACTTTGTTACTGTGTGTTAAAACTTGTGATAATTTTCTTTGTAACTGGTTTTGAATAGTATGGAACTCACTCATTTTGATTTAAGAACTGAATTGTTGAAACCAATTTCTCTAATTTCAGTCTAAGAGAAAACTTTTCTCCAAATTTCAAAATTTGGTTTGATCAGATTTCTGAAAAATTGACGATTGTAAACCCCAGGAATATAATGATGAACACAAATAATTTCAGCCCCCAAATAAGATTTCTATCCATAACATCTCAAATGGACTGAAGTATGTGAAAGCTCTAGATACTTGGATAATTGAATATTTAATGGGCACAGATTCAGGTACTTAGCTTTTGTTTCACTGTCAAATGCACAGTATACCACAGTGGCTGCCTTGCCAGCAGCTCATTGGTCCTTTTGCCTTTTTTGTTATTTTTAGTGTGTCTAAATGTATGTTTTAATGTTTCTTAGTATGTCGTATGTGGGGGTTGGTGCGGGGGGGGTGGGGGGGGGAATAGGGGGAAACCTCTTTCCAGTCACTTACCTGGGCAGAGATGTGACTTTTCTCCACGTTGCATACTCGCCCCCCCCCCCCCCCCCCCCCTCCCCCTCACGTCCTACCAACAAGATTGGCGTGGCCTTTCCTACCAGAGCCTGGAGCTTCAGCAGCAGGCGCAGATCAGGGCAATCCCTTGCCATGGATCACCAGTGTTGGAGTCCCGAGTGTGTTGGGCCTGCTGACTTTAACACCGTGGAGCTGTGGTCTGTGGAGCTTCTAGGCGCTGCGTGGCGTTGGCTTTAACATTGTGCAATGGCACGATCTCTTGCCGAGGATTGCCAGTGTTTGAGCTCTGTCCAGTGGGGCCTGTGGTCTCGGAAGCTGCGGTCTCCAGTAAGAAGCGGCCGATTCGGAAACTCGAAACAGCAGAGTCTGTTCCGATCGGTTCCGATGCCGGAGTTTCAATCATCCCGGTGAGAGGGCCTGTACATCGGGCTGTCTGTAGCGGCGACTGCGGAGGGTTCAAAGGCCCCAATCATAAGTGAACAAAGAGGAAGATGACTGAACTTTATTGCCTTCCATCACAGTGAGAAATGTTGATTCCACTGTGGTGGATGTTTATCTTAAACTCTATTATGTTCTTTTTATTCGTGTGGCTGTATGTTAACTCAAATTTCACTGGACCAATTGGTGCATGTGACAATAAATATGAACTTGAACGTGAACTAAATAGCCAGTTCAAAGACTTAACCAAGCTCTTGCTTAAAGATGATCCTCATGTTTTAATCATCATTTACATAGGGTTCTGATTGTAAATTATGTAGTATCAACAACTAAGCTACATTGCTAAACATAGCATAATAAAGAGTATAAGAATGAATAATTATTTAGTATAAAATTGGTTCCTTGCCATGAATGTTGTAGTTGTTGAGAAGAATATACTTTAACAGGCACAAAATAAAAAATTGCTGCAAGAACTCAGTGGGCCAAGCAGCATCTGAGGAGGCAAAGGGATGATCGACATTTTGGGTTCCTCAGGCAGTTTGTTTACTTTGCTCCCGATTCCAGTATTGCCAGTTTCTCTTGTCTCCATACTTTAACAAGCATTTGAAGCATAGTTAAAGTAATTCCATCAGCTAAAAAGTTGGAAGAAGTTTGGTTATCAAGGTGGACTGTGTGAGAACTCTTTGGAAGTTGTACATAGAGACAGAACTTGAAATAAGCTTAAATGGCAAGCATTCTCTCAGGACTTGGGGTTGGAGGTGAAAACCGATACTCTGTTTAATGAGTCAAGATGGGATCAAGTTATTCAGAAATAAAGCATGGAACAAGTGTCCAGTCTATTATCCTTAGTGCACAGATGGGGATATAAATAAAATATGATTTGATATAACCAGAATATATTTTGCATATCAATGTTTTCTGCGGGAGAGAATGTTATTTCCAAGGTCATCATGGCCAGTCAAAGACAGATGACTTTAGATGTTTCTTCTGTCATGTCAGCCTGTGGTTGTCAATTTCTGCCAGGTAATCAAGTGACTGATTCAGATCTACAGAGTGAATTACATTCTACCAGCACCCAAGATTGCTTCTTCTAGATTACCAACTTTTCTTGCTAATGATAGCTGTCGAGGGACTATAGCCCTACGTATAGGTAATAAATTATTTATTTTCTGTTAATACTTTCAAAATAATCACTAACTAATTGATAGAAGTTGCTGGATATGTGACTATTATTTTATCTATTCTTGAAAGATCTGAGTAAAGCAATGTCTTCTTTGATGTTATGAAAGGCCAATGCTCAGCATTTAATAAATAACAGAACACGTATTACAAAAATAGTTTTTAGTTCTCAGTTCCTGTGGTTGAATACTTGTGGCCACTGTATAATCACTCAAATGTTCTGTTATATCATGCATAATATATATGGTACTTAATATATCACAAAGAAAGCTCACCAATACCTCGACTTCTCCAGAAGATTGAGGAGATGTGACCTGTGGAACGATCATTTATTGAACCTCAGTAAGGGTAGGGTGAAGAGCCTACTGACAGTTACGTCACAACCTGGCTCAGTAATTTGAATGCACAAGAATGAAAGAAGCTGCAGAAAATGGTGGACATTGCCCAGTCCATCACAGCTATTAACCCCCCCCCCCCCCAAACTATTGAAGGGACCTGCTGCAAACGTTGCCTCAAGAACAGAACTAATTTGTCAAAGAGCCATACACCACCCTGGCCACATTCTCATCTCGCTGCTACTATCAGAAATAAGTTACAATTTATTCTCATAAACCATCAGGCGCTTGAGCCACCCTTCACATCATTTAAAGGGCCTGCCTACTTGGGCGTCATTTGCGCGTCATTTACGCGACATTGTAAAAATTGGTTGGAGCGTCATGCCGCGCGCATGGCGCGTGGTGAGGCATGGTGGCATATGCAGTGCAGTGACACGCAGTAATGCACAGTGCCCCAGGTAATGTGGTAATGCGCAATGGCTCCCAAAAGATGCAGGGCCCTCAAGAGCACTTGGCCGGCGACTGCCGTACTGCTAGACGATTTTTGCGCGACAGTCACTACCGGCCTGTCGCGTAAATGACGCCCAAGTGGGAGAGGCTCTTAACCACAAGCCTCTCTTAGAATTGAACTATGGTCTTTTGAACTATTGAAATTGCATAGTGTACTTTGGGCTGCACTGTTGTGGTCTGATTTACCCACTATGCCTGTTATTTATTTGTGGTGTTGTTGTCTTTAATGTGCCGGGAATGAAACCAACAAGTGAGAATTTTCATTGCTTTGGTTCCGGTGCATTTGAACAGTCTTGACTCTTGAATTGACTTTAATTAAACAGTCTTGAAACTAGAATCACGGTATTGATGCTTGGACAGTATGGACCAGTTTGGACAGGTTATCATACTGTCCAAGCATCAATCTTCTTTGCAAGAAGGGCTTCACCCACTGACACCTCTTCTTCTGCTTCCTCTTCACCCTTGTGCTTTCCCTTCAGCCTATCTTGAAAGGCTGATGAAGGAAAAGGGCTGCTGCAGACAGCAGTAGATGCACTTTTAGTAACATCCACCTAACTAGTTCCTTCTTTGCTCTCATGGTTCTGAATGATTTTTAAAAAAACCTGGGAGGCTTTTGTAAACTCTGCAACTATGATTGAGCACGCCCAGGAGTGACAGAGGTCACATGCTTATGTTAATATTAACCTTTTTTTCACCCAGTTTTATTCCACCAGGGAGGTCTTACCTTCCACTACCTGCAACCTCCGGCAACCACCTTCAACTAACATCGCAACCGGCTTCGACTAAAAAATTACCGATTTTTAAAACGGCAACCCTTTTTTTAGTCGAGGCCGGGTTTGAATTTTTTGAAATAATCGCCGGAACATAGAAGAAGCGGAAACCACTTTCGACCATTAGGGAGACTGACAAAAACCTCCGGGAACCTCACGGAAACCTTGGGTGGGGTGCAAAGTCTCCAGAGGTTTCCGTTCAGGTTTCCTAAGTGGGACAGGGGCATAGGCAATAAAAATTTAAAGCAGTCCCAAGACATTTAATGGGCAGAATCACTAACTGAAATGAGATCTTTGCTGTTCCAGCAGGAGCTGTGCGAAGTTGCCAAGATTAACCTGTCCTTGCCCTGCTGACTGCCACAAAACATGTTTATCTTGAAATGTTCTCAACCTGCAGTCACAAAACAGCTATAAAAAAAAGCCATGAGGTGAGATTAAATGTAGAGGGAGGTGGTGGTGAGGGATGGGAGGATGGAACACAACTGTCTTGAATGACTGGGCCTCTACTCACCCATGCTCCAAACCTCAGCAGTGACGTGTGAAAAGGCTACAAAAGGCTACAAAATCGAATGGTAAACTAGATTCATTTGTGTGTATTTCCTGGGTGCAAATTCTGCATGAAAGTGGCTTTATTGGAGTGCATGAGCAATCACTTCTGAATAAGATGTGATTCTGACGTGGTTTCCTTAAGCTTCATCATTGAAAATTGAGATTGTGATATGTTTGTGCAATCGTTATCAATGCCACATAGGCTCATTTCAGCCTTGAGTCATGAGTAATGTGTTCTTAATTTGTATGAGTAAACAACTAAGATTATGATTTATGTTCCAAAGTTCCAAATTTATGTCAATTGATGAAGCAAATGATGTGTGACCTGTGCTAAGTGAATTATATGTGGCCGTGGCCAGGACAATTTCTTACTCGGAAGTGATTGCTGATACACTCCAATAAAGCCACTTTCATGCAGAATATGCACCGCAGAAATACACACAAATGGATCTAGCTTCTAAGCTTATTTCTTGTACTCAAATGTACATGTTCATGGAAAATTTGGCCTTCTTCAGCTCTTGGACATTGCATTCTCACGGCACCTTCTCCAGACCATAGTTCACATCATAGGAAGATCCTGTCAGCCCATGGAACATCAGGCTGCTTCTCACTGAAGATAGATACAAAATGCTGGAGTAACTCAGCAGGACAGGCAGCATCTCAGGAGAGAAGGAATGGGCGACGTTTCAGGTCGAAACCCTTCTTCAGACCTGAAGGACTTCTTTCAGGACTCGACCTGAAACATCACCCATTCCTTCTCTCCATTCCTTCTCTGCCTGTCCTGCTGTTACTCCATCACTGTGTCTATCTTCGGTTTAAACCAGCATCTGCAGTTCCTTCCTACACATTTAGGCTGCTTCTAACTCTATGCTCCTAATTTGAATCAGCAGATGGAAGATCAGTTTAGTAAGTCCTAAAAAATGGCCGTTGCTCTTCCTGTAAAAGGTGGCAGAGAGTATCCTGCAAATGTTAGAGGTGCAATATAATGAAAACGTTAGCTGGTTCATGACAACCTGCAGAAATGTATCCTGGTTGCAAAGAAGGATCCCAGAAGAAAAATGAACCATGACAAAGGAGGTCAAGGAATAGAGCATACATGGTGGCAGGGGCTAGTGGGTGACCAGGGGACTGGAGGGAGAGAGAAGGGAGAGAGAGGGGGGAGAGAGGAGGGGAAGAGAGAAGAGGGGAGAGAGAAGAGGGGAGAGAGAAGAGGGGAGAGAGAAGAGAGAAGAGAAGGGAGAGAGAGAAGTGAGTGAGGGGGGAGAGAGGAGGGGAAGAGAGAAGAGGGGAGAGAGAAGAGGGGAGAGAAGGGAGAGAAGGGAGAGAGAGAGGGGGAGAGAGAAGAGTGGAGAGAGAAGAGAGGATAGAAGGGAGAGAGAGGGGGGAGAGAGAGGGGAGAGAGAGAATAGGGGAGAGAGAAGAGGGGAGAGAAAGAAGGGAGAGAGAGAGGGGGAGAGAGAGAGGGGGGAGAGAGAAGAGGGGAGAGAGAAGGGGGAGACGGCAGCGTGGGGTTCATTTTTCCACATAAGCGATAGGTGACTGGGCAATCTGAACCCAAGCACCAAGTTGAAAGCGGCTGAAGGTGTGCATCACTCGGGACAGCCCCCACTATCCCACGGCCACCCTCCGTGGGCTGCGGGTCGGGTGGAGCGGAGGATTGGAACAATGTTCATGCCTTCACAGTGATGTGATGGACGCGGGGGTCTGGACCAATCGCTGACAAGTCTCGTCCCCCGGCAACGTCAAGTCCGTTATTGGACTTTTCTGTTGAGCGGCAGTCGGTCCTTTGGCTTGTAGGCGCCGCTGCTGTTCAAGTAGGTAGCGTTTCGACAGAGCGGCCGTTCGGTAAGTTTGCTTTTAGGCAACGCAGCTTTTTGGTTCCTTGGGATTTAGGCGTCCCGCCTTTTTGGTTAGTTTGCATTTAGGCATCCCATCCTTTCGGTTAGTAGGCGTTTCGTCTTTGGACTCTTTCGGTTAATTGGCGTTTCGGCCTAATTTCTATTCCGTTCTTTGGCTTCAACTTCTATGCTTCGGCTTCTTGTCTGTCAGCGCCACGTCCGGGTACCATATAGAAGGAATGCCGTGGATGTAATATATTTAGATTTTCTGAAGGCATTCGCAAAGGTGCTGCATAAAAAGCATGTGCTCAATATCAGAGCTTATTGGGTAGCGATTGAAAATTGGCAACCACATGATAGTTGAAATACATGGGTCTTTTCTGATTGAAAGGGACATAACTCATGGATCACCCCAAGGATTCATTCTTGATCCTCAATTATTCGCAAAAGCAAGCATAAAAAATTTCAAACAATGATCATCCACAAACTGAGAAGGCCTCACAACATTTTAGTAAAATTCAGTGGCATAATCATAATTGTTATATTACCTCGACATTAATAATTAAACATATTTCACTTTTTTAATTCATTTTTTAGAATGAATATTACTGGCAAGGACAGCTTTTGTGATTTACTTGTAATGTACCTGGCCAGCTTCTTGAGCCACTTTTGGCTTTCTGATGGCATATTGACATTCTGGAAGGCCTGCAATCTTACCTACATTACATCAACCACGGAAGTGCTGGAGATACGAGCTGGACCGAAGCCTGGTATCCTGTGATGAGTGACTCTGCCACTGGCATTCTAAAGCCTTTTCAGCCCCTACAAGGCATAGATCAGGAACATGGAATATCTGATGTGTGCAACTCCAACACTAATCAAGTAGCTCAACCCCATGCAGGCCAAAGCAGTCAACATGATTGATTATCAATCCATCCACCCAAAACATTAACTCCTTCAACATACAATGCAACATGACTGCTTTGCAGTGCACACCATTTGCAAATCCATCACAATTGCTCAGCTAGTCCAATCTGAAATGCCTTCCAACTCACAATCTCCACTGCCTTTCAAATCACACATTGAATTGGATATATTTTCATTCATTTATTGTCACCAGGTCTAAATTGTATGATTGGCTCAGTAGTGTGGTGGAGCATCTTTATTTAAAGGACTATAGCAGCTCAGGTAGCTGGCCAAGGAATATTACAAATCAGTCATAATAGCTGGGCTATTCAGCAATACTTTCATAGAAACATAGAAACATAGAAAATAGGTGCAGGAGGAGGCCATTTGGCCATTCGAGCCTGCACATCCATTCATTGTGATCATGGCTGATCATCCACAATCAGTAACCCGTACCTGCCTTCTCCCCATATCCCTTGATTCCGCTAGCTCCTGGAGCAGTGGTTCCCAACCTTTTTTGTCCCGTTTACGCCTGGCAACTTTAATAGTGCATAACAATGTTATTTCACTTATTTATGAACAACTTATGATGAACAGATACCAGCATACCAGAGCCAAACACAGTCAGTCAATGAGAAATAAAAGGTACAAATCCAGAATCAACAAATTTACCCCCTGGGTAGGCGAAATTTACTCCCTGGGGGGTAAATTTACCCCAGTTTGGGAACCCTTGCCCTGGATCTCTATCTAACTCTCTTTTAAATTCATCCATTTACTTGACCTCTACTGCCTTCTGTGGCAGAGAATTCCACAAGTTCACAACTCTCTGGGTGAAAATGTTTTTTCTCATCTCAGTTTAAAATGGCCTCCCCTTTATTCTTAGACTGTGGCCCTGGTTCTGGACTCCTCTATCATTGGGAACATTTTTCCTTCATCTAGCTTGACCAGTTATAATTTTATACATTTCTATAAGATATCCTCTCATCCTTCTAAATTCCAGTGAATACAAGCCCAGGCTCTCTAATCTTTCCTCATATGACAGTCCCGCCATCCCGGGGATTAACATCGTGAACCTACGCTGCACTGCCTCAATAACAAGAATGTCCTTCCTCAAATTATGAGACCAAAACTGCACACAATAATACGGATGTGGTCTCACCAGGGCCGTGTACAACTGCACAAGGACTGCTTTACTCCTATACTGAAATCCTCTCGTTATGAAGGCCAAAATGCCATTAGTTTTTTTCACTGCCTGCTGTACCTGCATGTTTACTTTCAGTGACTGGTGTACAAGGACACCCAGGTCTTGTTGCACTTCCCTTTTCCCTAATCTGACACCATTGAGATAATAATCAGCCTCCTTGTTCTTGCCGCCAAAGTGAATAACCTCACATTTAGATACATTATACTTCATCTGCCGTGCATCTGCCCACTCACTCAACCCGCAACCTCCTAGCGTCCGCTTTGCAGTTCACACTGCCACCCATCTTTGTGTCATCTGCAAATTTGCAAGTGTTACTTTTTTTCCCATTATCTAAATCATGAATATATATTGTAAATAGTTGCAGCCCCAGCACCGAGCCTTGCGGCACTCCACTCGCCACTGCCTCCCATTCTGACAGGGACCCGTTTATTCCTAGTCTTTGTTTTCTGTCTGCCAACCAATTCTCCATCCATGTCAATACCCTACCCCCAATACCATGTGCTCTAATTTTGCCCACAAATCTCCTCTGTGGGACCTTATCAAAGGCTTTCTGAGTCCAGATACACTACATCCACTGGCTCTCCTTCATCCATTTTACTTGACACATCCTAAGAAAATTCCAGAAGATTAGTCAAACAGGATTTCCCCTTTATAAATCCATGCTGACTTGGACCAATCCTTTTACTGCTATCCAAATGCGCCATTATTACTTATTTAATAATTGACTCCAGCATCCTCCCCACCACCGATGTCAGGCTAACTGGTCTATAATGCCCTGTTTTCTCTCTCGCTACTTTCTTGAAAAGTGGGATAACAATAGCTACACTACAATTCACAGGAACTGATCCTGAATCTATAGAACATTGGAAAATGATCACCAATGCATCCACGATTTCTAGAGTCACCTCCTTGAGTAACCTGGGATGCAGACCGTCAAGCCCTGGGGATTTATTAGTCTTCAGTCCCATCATTCTGCCCAATACTATTTTTCGCCTAATGCTAATTTCTTTACGTTCCTCTGTCTCCCTAGATCCTCCGTCCTCTAGTACATCTGGAAGGTTATTAGTGTCCTCCTTGGTGAAGACTGAACCAAAGTACCTATTCAACTCTTTTGCCATTTCCTTGTCCCCCATAATAATTTCACCTGTTTCTGCCTTCAAGGGCCCACATTTCTCTTTACTAATCTTTATCAGTTAACATGCCGAAAGAAGATTTTACTATCCTTCTTTATATTCTTGGCCAGCTTAGCCTTGCACTTCATCTTTTCACCCAGTATTGCCCTTTTTGTTACCTTCACTACTCTTTGCTATGTTATACACTTCCTTTTATTTTTATTCCATCCCTAACTTCCCTTGTCAGCCAAGGTTGCCTCTAACTCCCCTTATAATCTTTCTTCCTCTTTGGAATAAAATGATCCTGCATCTTCTGGATTATGCCCAGAAATTCCTGCCATTGCTGTTCGACCGTCATTCCTGCTAGGATCCTTTTCAAGTCGTCCTTGGCCAGCACCTCTCTCATGCCTTCATAGTCCCCTTTGTTCAACTGCAACATTGACACTTCTGATATAACCTTGTCCCTTTCAAATTGCAGATTAAAACATCATATTATGGTCACTACCTCCTAGCGGTTCCTTTACCTTGAATTCCCTTATTAAATCAGATTCATAAGACAACACTAAATCCAGAATTCCCTTCTCTCTGGTAGGCTCCAGTACAAGCTGCTCCAAGAATCCATCTCGGAGGCACTCTACAAACTGCCTTTCTTGGGGTCCAGAACCAATCTGATTTTCTCAGTCTACCTGCATATTGAAATCTCCCAAAACCACAGTGGCATTACCTTTGTTACATGCCAATTTTAACTCCTGCTGCAACTTGCAGGATAGATAACTCCCATTAATGTGTCTTCTTACCTTTACAATGCCTCAATTCTATCCATGTTGACTCTACATCGTCAGTCCCCATGTCACCCCTCGCAAGGAACTGAATTTCAGCCCTCACCAACAGAACTACCACACCTACTCTGCACACCTGCCTGTCATTTCTATAGGACATATAACCCTGAACATTCTGTTCCCTGTCCCAAACCTCCTGCAGCCATGTCTATGTAATCCCCACAATGTCATATCTACTAATCTCTAACTGAGCCTCAAGCTCATCCACTTTACTTTGATACTTAACATTCTGAAAAATTAAATTTTAAAATGAAATGTTCAATATATAGAGATAAAATAACAAATTCATAATGAACCGATAAAATTAATTGAAATTATTTTGAAATTATCTGGAACAAAGATAGCACCAAAATCTTATGTTGCTTACGTTTGGCTGCTTACATTTTTATTTTACCTACTTCTCTTCTCCCTATTCCATGTACTAATTCCGTTCAAACATCACCGAGGTGAATGTAGTAAAAGTAGTTATTTTCACCCCATGCGCACTTTTCTACAAAGATTTACAGGACCCCATCAAGCTTTTAACTGCACTTTGTCAATTATCGAGCATTTTGACATCCATTGAAAACTGTTCCAGGCATTAGTCAATCACTGCATGAAGACAGCTTAATTTTGAACATTCGTTTTAATCATTTACATCTATCTACAGTTCTGGTTGAACTTAAAATACTGTTCAAGTTTTTCTTTTCTTCTACTTAAATATATGGTTTCATTAGGAATCAGTATTCAATAAATTGCTCTTCCCACTATTCTGTAAGCCTCATTAATTGTTTTTTTGCAATGATGTCATTTTGAAATTTTGAGTCTATTATTGGCCCCTGGTTTTTTTGATTTCTACCACATCTAGCTTGACGCCATTCAGTGAATGTCTCCTGCAGTTTTTTTAATCAATGTGCACTACTTTATAGTTACAACAATTGAATTTTCTTTCTTATAATTCTTCTCAACTGCCAATTTATCTAAAATGTTTTGAATTCCTTGGTAACTGCATTGAACTTTAACACTCTCTCTTTGCAGCTCCCTCCAGTTGGTATCCACAATATATTGGAGTTTTGGCCTTTATTGCTAGGGGGATTGAGTATAAAAACACGGAGGTCTTGCTGCAGCTGTACACGGTATTAGTGAGACCACATTTGGAATACTGTGTACAGTTCTGGGGTCCATACTTAAGAAAGGATGTACTAGCCCTGGAGGCAGTGCAGCGAAGGTTTACAAGATTAATTCCTGCAATGAGGGGATTGACATATGAGGAAAGGTTAAGTAAGCTGGGACTCTACTCTTTGGAGTTTAGAAGAATGAGAGGCGATCTCATTGAAACGTATAAGATCGTGAGGGGCCTTGATCGGGTGGATGCACCGAGGATGTTCCCAATGATCGGGGAGGCTAGAACTAGGGGACATAGTTGCAGAGTGAGGGGGGGCTCTTTTAAAACTGAGATGAGGAAGAACTTCTTCACCCAGAGGGTGGTTAGTTTGTGGAATTCACTGCCCCAGGGAGCAGTGGAAGCAGAAACGTTAAATATATTTAAGTCAAAAATAGATGGTTTTTTAGCTGCCAAGGGGATAAGGGGCTACGGGGAGAGGGCAGGGATATGGACCTAGGTATGGTTAGTATAGTAGACCTGAGTGATCTCCTGGACAAGTGTCGATCGCCTGGATTGGGGTCGGAGAGGAATTTCCCGGATTTTTTTCCCGAATTGGACCTGGGTTTTTATCCGTTTTTTTGCCTCCCCCAGGAGATCACGCGGTTCTTGGGGTGGAGAGGGGTGATAGCGGTATAAAGGGGAGGGTAGTGTCTTGTGTTCTGTGTCTTGTGTCTACTGTTTGTGGGTAAGTGTGTCTGTTTAGTGTTCAGCCATGAGTGAATGGCGGTGCGGGCTCGACGGACCTGGTGGTCTACTCTCGCACCTACTTTCTATGATTCTATGATTCTATGATATCAATATATTTGTATTGAATTTGTAAGTCACATAACTAGAATATAGATCGTCTCAGATTTGCTTGGTCTGATGACATGTTTCTCATCAGTTCCCACTGCCTCATCACTCTTACTGCATTGCTAATATTTCTCAAATATTTACTTTGGAAATTTGTTGCTAAAGCTCGCATAACATCTTTTCACATGGGACTCCAGTAAAGGCATTTTTTTGCATATAGAAACTTCTTGAATTTTCTGGCAACCATTTGGAATGTAAATTTAAAAAAATAAAAAATCTTGGTATTGGTGAATCTTGCAATTCTGGAACATTTCCAAACATAGGCTGTTTTCATGCACGTTAAATAATTTTTATTTGCAAGCTAACAGTGGCGGCATGGTGGCAAAGTGGTAGTGTTACTGCCTTACAACGCCAGAGACCCAGGTTTGATCCTGACTATGTGTGCTGTCTGTACGGAGTTTGTACGTTCCCCCGGTTGTCCAGGTTCCTCCCACACTCCAAAGACATAAATGTTTGTAGGTTCATTGGCTTTCATTGTCAGCATGGACAAGGTGGGCCGAAGGGCCTGTTTTCCATGCTGTATTTCTAAACCAAACTAAATTAACATTGTAAAAATGAATGTTAATGAATCCACCACAGATTTTCCAGCAATCTTGGTTCTAGAGCCTTTCTGGATTATCTTTTTTTGCCAGACCAACAGATGTCACGGCCTCTGAGAGGAGTTGAATGGTTCGCCTAGGCTGCCGGGTGTGCAAGATGCTGACTCACAAGGTCGGCTATCGTAACAAATCTGCCGGCTCCAGCCAGGCCAGAGAACCAGAGCCCCAACCGCAGGGAGACAGGTTTGACCCGCTGATGGACCGTGGAAGTCCCGATCAGGTCGTGTTCAACTGCCACACCCAGCCTAGGTACCATTTTTTCGGGGGGACTTCCGGGGGTGGATTTCAAGTGCACTCTCGTAATTTCGTCCAGATTAATCAAGGTGCCAGACCACCAGTTGCCGAAAAATTGCCGGTGGACCTATAATTATATATTTATCGAGATCCATTTATACTTTTTTTCATTTAAAATAGGCACGAGGCTTGCTTAAGATCTAGACAGGCCCACAACTCAATCATAATAAAGACCAACAGTTCAGAGATAAATATGGAGAATGTTGAGGTCCTGCAGGTCAGGCCGTATCCGATGAAACAAATGAGGTCAGCATTTCAGGCTGCTGGGCCTTCATTAGTGATAATTAGAAAAATTGTGTGTTTTAATTTGCAGAACAAAGGTATCAGAAGGAATGTATGTGTAATGTGTAATGCGTGAGGATCAAGACTGAATGTCACAAGTTCTGGCGTTCCATTTGAGAGAGGGTGATGAAGGCTTGTTAATCACAAATGATGTGCCTAGAGAAAAGGTAAACTGTAGGAGAATGAACAAATAAAAGAAATGGGGAAAAAATGGAAGTGTTCCTGCTTCCTGCTCAGAACCCCACCCCACTGCCTAATCCCACTCTCCTTTACTTTTCACATGGTTCATTACTAACTCTGCCAGACGCTTAGCATCAAACAATATAAAAGCAGGCCCTTTGGCCTATTGTGTCTGCGCCAACCATCAAGCAGCATTTTTGTAATAATCCCATCCTAAACTAACCCTTTTTATACTCTACACATTCCACCAATTCCCTCCAGATCTTCATGCTCACTATACACCAGGAGCAATTACAGTGGCCAATTAATCTACTGCCCAAATGCATTTGCTCCGATTTTCAGGATCAGCAAGCTTTTTATTTTTGTTTTCACTCACCATGTGAATGATGTTGCGTATGATGTGCTCTCACTGTCATTTTTTTAAATGTTGGAATGCATCCTCTTTACAATACAATTAAATGCTATGGTAACTTTACACAAGAACATAAGGACATCAGTAGTGAGAAAAGGATACGCAGCACATCAAAACTCTACTGGCCAGAGTCGCTGGTCATGCTATTCTTTAGTGGGGATCAATATTGGACTTGAGTCCTCACTTACTGGACTTTTTGCTGCAAGCTGTATTTGAATTTCAGCCAGGGTGTTAGGAGCATTTTCATAGAGGATGCATTTGGGTGAGGAAGGCAATCCAAAGACAAAATGCCTTAAGAGTTAAAGAGTGTGGAGGATTGATGCATTGATGTTTGGTGGAGGGAAGGGGGGGAGGGTAGAGGGGCGCAATATGGCAGAATATGACATTTTGGTAAAGAGCTTCTGAAATAAGGAAGAGTGGTTGATACTGAGATGTAAAGACATGAGATACAATAGATCAGCAGAGAGGCTGAACTAGCAGAGGAAATAACTGGTGTGAGAGGGTGACTGGGAAAGATGGGCAACTGCAAGAAAGGGGTTTTGTGGAAGATTGGCAATTACGGGAATGGGACCAAGGAAAGTGTGAGCAAGGTATGGTTGAAGATAGCCGGAGAAGCTATGTTGGCAAACATGAGAAGGATTTTGAAGCAATATAGAGTGGGTCAAGAGAGTATTGTGACGCTGGTCTACTACTGGTAGCATAATGTGAAGTAGGTAGGGGAGATAGCATTATATTCAGGAAGGGTGTATTAGGATAAATCAATCTGACGGTGATAGTGTCACCTCTCTTCAATATGCATTCCAATAAGTTGGACATCAAACTTTTAGTTCAGAATGGGCATGTATATTCTAATCTCAATATGATACATGCTGTAAATCATTTCCTAACATATGGCCAATGTGATTATACGTTTAACTTATGTCTACTTTGTTTAGACTTCCTCCCACACACGCACACAAGGTTGATTTCTTTTATTTCTTTTATTTTTTTTATTTTTTATAAAAAAAAATTTCGCAAGAGTTGTGAAGTGCAGGAGAGTGTTGGGAAAAGAAAGCCCCTTAGAAAAGAAGTTAGAGAAGGAAGTAAAGTAAGAAAGTAGACCCTAGAAAAGAAAGAAAAAGAAAGTAAGGACAATCGCTCTATTATAACATTAAACTCCGCAGAAAGACTACCAACCAAGTCTGTTTTTGTTGTTTTATCTCCCAATGCCAGGTCCTGATACCATTTATTTATTTATTTATTTTAAAAATTACTATTGCACCTCATGCTTGTAATAGGTCCATAAACGTAGACCACGTCTTTTGGAATTGGTTTGCTTTATCTGCTAAGAGGAATCTCATCTCTTCCAGATGTAATGTTTCAAACATATTTGATATCCACATTTTTATTGTTGGTGTGGGCGCATTTTTCCAGAATTTAAGTATGAGCTTTTTTCCCATTATTAGCCCGTAATTGAGTAAATTCTTCTGATACACGTTTAATTCAGGGATACCTTCCGATATCCCAAAAATGATCCATTCTGGTTTTGGTACCAGTTTTATTTTAATTAATTTTGAAAAAATATCAAATATTCCATGCCAGAATTTTTGGATTTTTGTACAAAAAACAAAAGAGTGCGCTATGGTAGCTTCTTGACACAGACATTTATCACAGATTGGTGAAACATTAGGAAAGATTTTATTTAATTTAGTTTTTGAATAGTATAGTCTATGTAATGTTTTGAATTGGATAAGCGTATGTCGTACATTGATCGAGCATTTATGCACCTGTAGTAAATGTTTATCCCAGCTCTCTTTTGAAATTTTTATAGCTAATTCTTGTTCCCAGTCTCTTCTAATTCCATCTGTTGTGGGTATTTCTATGTTTAAAATGATATTATATAAGTACGATATTAAGTTAGCTGATTCCGCCTTTGTCTTCATTGCTTCATCCAGTAAGTCGGAAGGCATATTATGATAGTCTTTTGTGTATTTTTTCAAATAATCACAAATTTGAAGATATTTAAAATATTGGTTATTTTTCAAATTATATTTCAGTTGTAGTTGTTGAAATGATAGTAATTTTCCCACTTCATACAGATCTTCGAGCGTTTTGATTCCCATTCTTTCCCAATGTATAAATGATTTGTCTATGATTGATGGTTTAAACGATGGTTTATTGGCTATTGGTATTGAGAGAGATAGGTTTCTTAATTTTAGATTCTGTTTTATTTGTTTCCATGTTCTAATTGTGCTATGTATAATTGGGTTTTTATTATAATTTTTATTATTCAGATTTATTGGTGAGAGGATAATCGCTCCTATATTACTCGGGGAGCAATCCCCTTTTTCCATTACAATCCAGTCCGCCTGCTGGGCAGAATTGTCCAGCAGGTGAATCATATTTTTAATATTTACTGCCCAATTATAATACATAAAGTTAGGGAGCGCTAGACCCCCCCACTCTTTTTGTTTATTAAGGTGTGTTCTTTGTATTCTATGGGGTTTATAATCCCATATGAAATTTGTAATGTCTGAGTCCAATTTTTTTAAAAACTTTTTTGGGAGATATATAGGTATTGATTGAAATAGGTATAGAATTTGTGGTAAGAAAATCATTTTTATAGCGTTTATTCTGCCTATTAAGAACATCGGAAGTGTTTTCCAGAATTTAATCAAATTATTTAATTTCTTAAGTAGAGGATTATAATTGGCTTTAAACATATCCTGGTAATTTCTAGTAATTTCAATTCCCAAATATTTGAATTTTTCTGTAGCTATTTTAAAGGGGAATTTCCTGAGATGTGTTGAGTCTTTTGGTTTTATCGACATAATTTCACTTTTGTTCCAATTTATTCTATATCCTGAAAAGCATCCAAAGTCCTCAATTAAATTTAATATATTCGGTATACTAATTTGTGGTTTTGTGATGTACAGTAGTACATCATCGGCATATAGGGATATTTTGTTATTTGAATATTTTGTATTATAACCGTAAATATCCAGGTGTGTTCTTATTTTTTCAGCAAGGGGTTCAATTACCAAAGCAAATAACAGCGGAGATAATGAACAACCTTGTCTATTGCCCCTTGATAGTTCAAATTTCGAGGATAATATATTATTAGTTAGTATTCTAGCCGTAGGTTTGTTATATAATAGTTTTATCCATGCAATGAAGTTCTCTCCCAATTGGAATTTTTGCAATACTTTAATCATATAATCCCATCCTACTTGATCAAACGCTTTTTCTGCATCCAGTGAGATGATAGCTAACTCTTGGTCGTGAGATTTATGTGAGTGCATTATGTTAAGCAAACGTCTCAAGTTATTGAATGAATGTCTCTTAGGTATAAATCCTGTTTGATCCTCATTTATTAGTCTACTAACATACCTGCTTAGTCTACTGGCTAGTGTTTTCGCTATTATTTTTTGATCCGTATTTAACAAAGCAATAGCTCTATATGAACCTGGTTCTTCTATATTTTTATCTTTTTTAAGTATTAATATGATCGTTGATTCTGCTAGTGTTTCAGGTAAGCTTTGCTCCTCAAAAGCATATGTATACATTTTCTGTAATCGTGGAGTAACTATGTCATAAAAAGATTTATAAAATTCATTACTGAATCCATCTGGTCCTGGTGTTTTTCCATTCTTTAGTGTTTTTATTGTGTCTTCTATCTCCTTAGAAGTAATTTGTGCTCCCAGTTCCTCTTGTTCCCTCAGTTCTAATTGTGGTAGGTTACAGTTATCTAGAAATTCTGAAATTTTATTATTGTCTATTAACGTTTTAGATGTGTATAGATTCTGGTAAAATTGAGCAAATCTTTTATTGATATCCTTGGGTAATGTTAATAATTCCCCTCTATCTGATTTAATCTTTAATATTGCATTCTCTTTTTCCCGTTTTTTCAGTTGGCGTGCTAAAAGTTTGTGGGGTTTATCCCCGAATTCGAAGTGTTCTTGTTTTGTGATTTGAAATAATGTTATAACTTTCTCTGACAGTAATTTATTTAGCTTGAATTTCAATAATAGGATTTTATTATGTTTATCCATAGTTGGATCTTTAGCATTATCTGTATCTAATTGTTTTATTTGTTCTTCTAAATGTCTTTGTTCATTCTTATTCTTTTTATTTTGATAAGCTTGAAATGAAATAATGACTCCTCTAATAAATGCTTTGAAGGATTCCCATAATAGCGTGGGGGATATATCTGGTGTATCATTTATCTCAAAAAATAGGTCCATCTGTTTTTTTAGATATATACTCCCTTGTGGGTCTTTTAAAATTTGCGAGTTAAACCTCCAGAACGATTTATTCATAGACATTCCTTCTAGTTTTAAAACAAAAGTTAACGGGGAGTGGTCTGAGATCGCATTAGTGTGGTATTTAGGGTTCATAGTGTGCGGAATTAATTTTGTATCCACAAGAAAATAGTCTATCCGTGAGTATGTTTTATGCACCGTTGAATAAAACGAATAATCCCTTCCCGTCGGGTTTGCAATCCTCCACACATCTACTATATTTGTGTTTTCCATATATGTATGTAAAAGTTCACTGGTTTTAGATTTCCTATTACCTTTTTATTTTTGCATCGATTTATCTAGATAAGGGTCTAAAACACAGTTAAAGTCTCCTCCAATTATGACATTTTGATAATTACATTCTGCAATTATATTCAGAATTTTATTAAAAAATTGAGGGTTATCAAAATTGGGTGCATATATGTTTACCAACGTAATTGGCGTATTATTGATCTCTCCTGCTACTATAAGGTATCTCCCTTCCTTATCTGAAATAATATTCTTTGATTTAAATGGAATTCCTTTACGAATAATGATAGCGGTACCTCTAGATTTGGAAGTAAATGAAGAGTGAAATGTTTGGCCTATCCAGTTCACCCTCAGTCTCGTCTGATCTTGATGTTTAAGATGCGTTTCCTGTAGAAACGAAATGTCCGTGTTGTATGATTTCAACTGAGCTAGTATCTTGCCCCTTTTAATAGGTTCATTAATACCCCTTATATTCCAACTGCATAGTGTGATTCCTCCCATTTTCTTTTGATTGTCGTTATACATTTCTACCTATTTTGATGACCTTATTTATTATGGTGCATTCATACCTCAGGACTCTGGTTATTTTGGGAGCATTTATAATATAGACTTCCTTGGTAGTTCCCCTCTGCGATTGTCCTTGAAAAGAAAACACATAGATGTGACATATTGTGATAATAAAAAAAAAAAGTATATCAAATAAATTTACGGTGTCTGAGTTTCGGACACCGTAGTGAGTGACCCACTCGTCTGTGGGGTACGACATCTATATCGCTTCCGGCGTAGATGTTAAAAGGTTAGCCCCGCTGCCTTTATTACCCAAACCCTAGGGGGTCGGTACCGTTTCCAAATAAGTTCTATTTCACCCAGTTGCAGTATATATATATATATATATATATATATGTTTCATTCCGACTTGATTTCTTACATCAAGAAAGATTTATATCCTCTCTCTCAGTCTGTTTGATAGATTTGTTAATTGTCTTTGTAATTCTTCTCTACAACACATAATCATCAAAGTTATTTTAATACTGCTGGTTGATCTGAAATTAGTTAGCTTTAAAGGGAATCAGTACTGCAAATCTACTACCCTGCAGGGAAAAATAGTTTTTACTAATCTCTAACCTTGCTTGAGGCTTATAGATTTTATTCTTATGTTCTATTTGATGTTCATTGTTCTGATAACAGGTCTGTTTATTTTTACTGTTTCTATATTTCAGCATTATTTAGGAGATTCTATATTCCAAATCATGTATTTTATTTTCCCAGGGAAAATGTCCTCATAATCCATTCACAGATTTGGGAATTTTTCCAGTTATTCCTTTTTTCAGATTTTTTTTACTTTGGAAACTTTCCATTCCAAGGGTGTCCAAGTTTCCAAGATTCACTTTTGATCTATACCCTGTAAATTTGACTGGTTTTAAGTTCAATACATTCCTGCTTAACTAATACGCAATTTCCTCATGTTTCCACATCATAATCACCCACCTTCTGCAAACCCTTTCTCTCATCACCCACTGTTGATTGTGAAACACGTTTTCATTATCCTTTCCTCTGTTCATAACTTTGCATCTAACCGCATTGAAATCATATAAATAATTTAAGTTTCATTGCATCAAATGATCTTTTCATTTTTACTAGTTGAAAATTAGTCAATTTAATGATATATGCAGAACCAGAACCAATAATATAGTTGTGCCATTTCAATAGCAGTTGCATGCCATGTACCAATCCTGCTTTTCGTTAACTTCCATGTTACAATGGAATAAATATTTGCCAATTCCAGTACCCAAAGACTCTATTGGTATAAACTCTGATACCAGAAGTTCTCAAGGAGCTGCTGGTTGTCCAAATGCAGTATTGGTAATATGATGTACAGTTTTTAAATTGGTAGTAAAATAGAACAACGTCTGTGAGAGATGCTGACTGTTCCATGAAGATATTCATTTCTGCTATTGTGCCAACCTTGTTGACCCCAAGCAAAGCTCAAAGATTCTTCACTTCCAATACCCAGGGATTTCCCAAACATTCCAACATTAGAACCCTCATGGCCCAGTGGTGGAAAATGGACATCTATAGAAGGTTGAGGAAAATACTATCATAACAATTAATTAATTAAACATTTAAACAGGTACGTAGATAGGACAGCTTTAGAAGGATATGGGCCAAATGCAGGCAAATGGGATAGTGTAGATGGGACATGTTGACCAGTGTGGACAAGTTGGGCTGAAGGGCCTGTTTCCATACTGTAAGACTCTATTACTGTATAGAATTCCCAGGCCTTAAGGTGGCAATTTTTCCACTGTCCTGCTGCCAGATTTGAATAGAAAGGAATGACTGAAGGACAATAAAAAATAAAGTAATTAACATTTTCTTAATTGAAATGTGTTAATTTTAATTTAATGGTTGTTTTTATGTCTTCGTGTTTTTTACTTTATTTCTCAACTTTCTTAAAGATTTGAAACTTTTAAAAATAATTTGCTTAATTTTTAAGACCTTATGAACATTTTTCAGGGTCAAAAGCACTACCAAAATGTGGTATATTACATTTCATTCACCACTTATGATGAGAGAGGCCCTGGGATGTGCCACACCCATCAGCAGTAAGCCGGCTTAGTTGAGAGAGTTGGCTTGCAAAGCGGGTCTGTTTCACCGAGTCATAGAATGATAGTGTGGAAACAGGCCTTTAGGCCCAACTTACCCACACCTGCCAACTTGTCCCAGCTACATTTGCCTCACCTGCCTGCATTTGGTCCATATCCGTCCAAACCTGTCCTGTCCATGTACATGTCTAACTGTTTCTTAAATGTTGGGGTAGTCCCTGCCTCAGCTACCTCCTCTGGCAGCTTGTTCCCATCACCCACCATCCTTTGTGTGAAAAAGTTATCCCTCGTATTCCTATTAAATCTTTTCCCCTTCACCTTAAACCCATGTCCTCTGGTCCTCGATTCACATACACTGAGCAAGATACTCTGTACATCTAAGGTGAGTTTCAGGCATGAGCGAATATCACAGGTAGCTTAGCAGGTGGTGAAGAGATTTAAATCAAAACATTGAAAGGGCATTGACATCTCAAGAGAAATCCAAGAATAGCCTACTTAAACATAATTGAAAAGGTAACTAATGTATCACTGCTGACCAAGTCCTACAAGTAGATGTGTAAATCCTAGCCAAAACCGAGCTAAAATAAAATGAAGAATTTATGCATCTACAAAGCCTGTTAGCCTTTTTCTGTAAGAAGCCACAAGCTGCGAGCTGGTGCCAGGAAGTCTAGGTCCCAGATCAATACATCAGATAAGGTGAGGTCCAGATGTCCTCCCAATTGATAAAATGTATGAGGATTCTGCAGAGAAACTCTAAGGTGTTGTAGGTGCATTGTCTTGATTGGATTGCTGCAAAGGGATTGTAAATAATGCTAATATTGTTGCAAGACAGTTATACTGCTGTTTGATGATTGGTTGAAGTGTGACGCCCTGGCTGGATTGTTGGCACTGCCAGGGTAAATGTTGCATTATTCAGTTAGCTGATTACTTTCCAAAAGCTTCGATAGAAACAATGTATTGGGACTCTTTGTAATTGGGTTGGGGAACTGTCAATAATACTTTAATGTAATTGATATGTGTGATTGGCTTGTAGAGGGCACCACCCCAATGTAGGTCGGCCCCTCAGGGTTCGATGACCTATAAAAGGTAGCCCCCACTAGGATCGTTGTCGATCTTCTGGAGGGGCGCTTAGGACTGCGTGACCTTTTGGAAGTGTCTGCTTGCACGAGGCTGAAGGGCTTGGCCAGGCAGGGACAACGATCGAACCCGCGGTGGTTTAGGTATCGTATAGGGGATTTGTTGTTCGTTAAAAAAATAAAGTTTAGTGGTCCAGTGTTTTACTGAACTAGACTAAGGGGGCTTAGCTCTAGGAGCATGATTACAGATGAAGTGGCAATCTACCAATTTTTATGTCCTTTGAAAGACAGAAAGCTAAAGTGCCTGTCTCACTAACGCGACTTTTCAGCAACTGTCTTCGACCTTCAAGCTCGAGGGCACTCGTCTGAAAAACCATGAGCTGGATCAACCATCAGTGATGAAACCGCTAGCCGGATCGATCATCTGCACACACACACACACACACACAAACACATCGCAAAGGCGGGGGCCAGGGAAAGCGGGGGAGTGCTGTCTGAAATTCACACCCGTGATGAACAGGAAGGTAAACTACAGCTGGCACAGTTACGGTAAATCCTTTAGAGAGCGCGGAGAGGGGACAGAAGGGGAGAGAAGAGGCAAGAAGGGGAGAGAAGGGGAGAGAAGGGGAGAGAAGGGGAGAGAGGGGGGAAGAAGTGGGGAGACTGGGGGGGAGGGAGGGAGAAGGAATGGAGACACTTTTAAGAAGCCAGACAACTTTTAATAAAGTTTAGCGGGCATTTAACATTATTGGTCAGTTTATTTACCTTTTTTTTCTCTACGAACTTTACCTTCAACTACCTTCGATTGCCTTCAATTACCTACAGTAGCATTATGACCTACTACGACCTACCTCGACTAAACCTACGAGTGAAAAAATATTGATTTTTTCCATAGCAACTTTTTTTTACTTGCGGGCATTTTGCATCTTGCTAAAAAAAACGCCGTGACCTAACTAAGGCCTCGAGTACGTGGGGACTACTCTCGAGCATGAAGGAGAGTTACAAAGACCTCCTAGGACCTCTTGTCGACCATTCTGCTGTGATTGTGAGTTGAGGACAAACTCTTCTAAATTCGCAAATTAGGTTCCCGCAGTGGGACAGGCCCTTAAGTATTCTTACGCCACGCTTAATTTCTACAATGAAATTAGGACATGCATGAGGCTATGGAGTGAGAAACAGAGATAATTTTTCAGTTCAAAATGTTGTTTCTCTCTTTATGGTTGTTTCTCTCTTCATGGATGTTACCCAAACTGCAGGTATTCCCAGCATTTGCAGTTTTTATTTTGGTGTTCCTTGCATCTGCATTTGCTTGTTCTTTGACTCATTTTTCCGGTGATCATTTACAGTCTCTATTGTACCTCTACATCACTGTGGGCATGCATCAATGAGGGTGATATGACAGCTTGCTGACCGTAGTTCACCTCATTTCTCATTATATATTTTACTATTGCAAGCAGTGTTGTTGTCTTGTCAATGTTTTTGCCCTGTAGCTCAGGACATATGGAAATATGCAAGTTTGCAGTAAACAGTAAGCACCAGTCTGCTGGGTGTTCACAGATTTGCAGAAGGACCCTGAGGTTGGTTTCCTCTTCAATTGCAGGCAGAGATATTTATTGTCCCTTCACGACCTGCGCTCTGTCATTGATCCTCTACATCAGTGGTTCTCAAATGGGGGTATGCGTACCCCTGGGGGTACGTGAAGGCACTCCAGGGGGTACGTGAGATTTTAAAATATAGGCCTACATATATGTAGGCCTATATTTTTGCACTGGTTAGGGGGTACTTGGCTGAAAAAATATTTCACAGGAGGTACATCACTGAAAAAAGGTTGAGAACCACTGCTCTACATGACCAGGCAATGTGCAAGGGCAGAACTGTGGAAATAGATTTGAAACCTTGTATTTTCAGATTGGCAGGAGTACCACTGGGTATTCATGGTGAGCATTATGTGATTCTGATGTGATGTGATAATGTGATCTCCTGGTATAACAGTGTAAACACATTATTAATGCTTCAAAGCTTATGACACAGTATTATAGACTTATAGGTCAAGAGTGTTTCATTGTTACCAGCAGCAGAAATGTGGAATTATTATTTGCAGCAGCCTAACAGGCCTGTTATGCATTGACACACAGATAGGCAATAATATAATAAATTAATAACAGTTATACTTGGTAACCATAATATTGGAAAACCAAAGTTCGAATGCAACCAAAGACTCAGTCCATAGAAGATCTTAGTTGCAGACATAGTGGTTAGTGGTATGCAGTGTTCAAGAGCCTAGTTGATGGGAATAAACTGTTCTTTAACTTGATGATCACAGTTTTAAAGCTCCTGAACCATCTTCCCAATGGTAAAAGTAAAATGAGAGCATGGTGGTCTTCATTGGTGTCCCATTGATGAACATGTATATTACTAAAAGTCTGAGCTTGACCACTTCCTGTTGTTCTATATATTGATTTTAGAAAAACGCTGACACGTACAGCTGTGATTCTTGGCCATCTTACTCAGAGTCCCCCTCCGTTGCACAGGGCAAGAGTTATTAGTGTTTAAAAAATGTTGAAATTCTCTCTTCTGAAGGCCACGCCCCTTCCGGACGGACTATAAAACTCGGAAGTGTTGAGTGCCTCAGTCAGTCTCTGCAAGATGGGGGAGCGAGATCATTACGTCTCTCAGTCTGAGCCGTGAATAACACTGAACACATGTCTACTAAACTGCGAGTGTGGTTTTACTGACCTTGAGTGCCCTTAATGTAGTTTGGAAATGAAAATGTGGTTGGTTTGAAATGAAGCACAGCAAATGGTTGGTGGTGGTTGGTTTAAGCTGAAGCATAGCAAATGGCTGGTGATGGTTGGTTTGAACTGAAGCACAGCCAATGGCTGGTGGTGGTTGGTTTGAACTGGCAAATGATTAAACGTCTAAACTTGACAACTTCCTGTTTGCATTGATTTTAGATAAAACACTACCACTTACAGCTGTGATTTTTGGCCATCTTACTCAGTCACCCTCCGCTCATCAGGTGCAGAGGAGTCTTCCCATCAATGAAAAATAAAAGTGTTATTAGTGTTTAAAAATGTTTGAGAATCTCTCTCCTGTCAATCACGCCATGAAGGCCACGCCCCTTCCGGTGGGAGGTGGAGGATTATAAAACCCGGAAGTGTGGGTGTAGCTCAGTCTTTGCAAGATGGGGAGGGAGAGGTCACAACTCTGTCTGAGCTGTGAATCAACTGAACACACTGAATGTCTACTGAACTGTGAGTGTGGTGTTTATGTGGTGTTTTGTGTGGTTTTATAGACAATAGACAATAGGTGCAGGAGTAGGCCATCCGGCCCTTCAAGCCAGCACTGCCATTCAATGTGATCATGGCTGATCACCCCAATCAATACCCCGTTCCTGCCTTCTCCCCATATCCCCTGACTCTGCTATTTTTAAGAGCCCTATCTAGCTCTCTCTTGAAAGCATCCAGAGAACCTGCCTCCACCGCCCTCTGAGGCAGAAAATTCCACAGACTCACCACTCTCTGTGAGAAAAAGTGTTTCCTCGTCTCCATTCTAAATGTTTACTCCTTATTCTTAAACTGTGGCCCCTGGTTCTGGACTCCCCCAACATCGGGAACATTTTTCTGCCTCTAGCGTGTCCAAACACTTAACAATCTTATACTGCACCTGAATTTGGTGGCTTTGAACCCTGCTTGAAGTGGTATGAAACTGCACTTGAATTTGGTGGCCTTTCAAGGAATAGCCGTGGGTCAACTGCCAGCCCACCAACCGTGAGTGAGCTGCTAGCACATCTGGCTTGAGTGACTCTGCCACCCCAAGAATCCATTTGGCCAACAATGTCCATATTAAACCTCTGGAAACCAGTCCCTTCAGCCCACAACACCCATACTAGCCCTCCAGAACCCCCCCCCCCACCCACTCCACTAGCCACCAATATTGGAAATGCTGGAGAGGTGGGACCAGCACTCCCGTGTGAACATGGGTCCCACTTAGTCTAGTAGGTTATAGATTTTCTCTTATCATCTCACGTTGATAGTAGGATAATTGTTCTGACACCATTCAATCAGATTATCAATCTCCCTCCTTTACTCTAACTCATTATTGGGCAGTGGGTAGGTGCTATAGACCTGCATGGGAAGGTAGACGCTCCCGCCCTCACAAGTCTCGGGCAGATGGGGCTCGTCGGCCTGTGAAGGCAGTCCATCTAGGAGAGGGAAAACTCTGATTTAAACCCTCCACTGCCTTGTGGCCATATCCAGTCATGAAAAAGGCTCCAGGAGTAAACCTCAAGAAAATCCGGCGTCGGAGCTCCTAAGGCAGTTCGTCATTGTCTACAACTTCGCTCTGGCAGCTTCTGCGACAACGCTGATGCCAAACTGTAACGGCTCTGCTGTTCCTTTGGATCGATCAGCTACGTGGAGAGGGGGGACGTGTTGTACGGACAACAGCCTGTCCTCCATATGACATCGCCCAGGCTTGCATCCGACCAGGATGCATCACCCATGGTCAATCATGCTATCATCTGTGAATTTAAATATGGCATTGGAGCTGTGCCTGTCTTCCCCTTTCATTGGTATAGAAAGAGTAGAGCAGGGAACTGAGCACACAGCTTTGCGGTTATGTGGCCCGAGAAGATGCATTGATGTTCTCCCTTTCTAAGCAAGCATAGAAAGCATCGAGCTTTCCAGGAGTAATGAATCACTGTCACTGTAGCTACTACTTGATATCATCCTTTAGGAAGTAATGGCATGCAAGCCCTGCCACAGCTGCTGAACATTTGTCTTATCTTCCAGTGTCTCTTAGCTTTTCCAATGGCCATATTGAGCTTGTTCCAGGAATTCATAAATGACCCTGTATCGCCAGACCTGAATGCCTTAGATGTGAACCTCAATAGATTGTCGACTTCCTGGTTCATCCAACATTTCTGGTTAGGGAACACATGGATGGCCTTGGTGGGAATGCACTCCTTCACACACTTCCTTATGAAGTTGGCTCCGGTCCGTTATTGAATCCATGAACATCATCCATTCTACTGACTCCAAGTCATTCCTCTGTCTCCCCTGGCCAGCTTTATGCAACTTCACCTCTGGAAATCCACTCTTCAGTTATCTGTATACAGGAAGAATGAGCAGGTAATCTAATTTTCCAGGTAAGAAATGTGCTGGTGTTAGTTAGGGAGTGATTTTTTCAAACTAGCTTTGTTGAAAATCCTGGTCATGATGGAGAAAGCATCAGGGTATGCTATTTTGTGTTTATTGACCATAACATGCAGTTACTCCAGTGCTTACCCGATCATCTGACTGGAGTGGGGTGTAGACTGTAGTCATGATGATGGAGGTGAATTCCCTTGAGGGGTGGAAGGTTTGGCATTTCACTCCTGGATGTTGCAGGGAGCAGGTTACACTAGCCCGCTTCGTCTGAGGACCGCAAAGAGTTTACCATGAGGCAGATGGCACCGCATCTACCTATGCCCACTGCCACTGTTTTTGTTTGCATCTTTGAGCACTCAACCTCCTTAGAACCTTCCCTCCATCTCTGCAGATGAGCAAGGAGTGGCAGAGGGAATATATATTATTCTTACTTGGGAGTACTTTGAATATGATGTCCTCATTTGCACCTGTAGGCAGCACGGGAATTGGTGTGAAGAAAGTGTGAATGGCTGTAATATTTCAACATATGATGTAGTGAAAGGAATTTTTTTTTAAATGGCCAAAGTTCAATTGCTTAATGTAACAAGCAAGGAGAATCTAATTTATCAAATGGAAAGCAGCATAGCTTAATGGTTCATGGCTACAATGACATTTGGGTCTGTGACCTTTTATCATAAACTTTGAAACATGAATAATGAAGTTTTAACATTATTATTCCAATCCAAAAGCTACTACAGGCTATGAGTTCCTTGTAAGTCTCCTGCCCATCTGAAAATATCAAAATGTTATATCCTTTTCCACTGCCTGAATTCATAATTATAAAATGTATTTACATTTAAAATAATTTACAAAAGAAAAGGGGACAGTGGAATACCACTCAATAAAACACATCAAGTATTAGAAATCTTGCATCTGAACACACTTCCTTTCAACTTTTTTCATTACAAATTTTGATGTGGTGTATTTAAAATGCAAATTGTCTTAATAAATATGTCACCTTCTAATCAGAACTTCCATCAGCGATGCTGTGATATCTTCGTTTTTTTTGTTCCTCAGTTCTTGTCTCTCAAGCAAATAAATTCTTGTGTCCCAACACAAATTGCCATAGATTTTACGCCGGCAACAGCAATAGAGGTAATGTGTGATTATCTATGTTCTTGTTCCTTGTGTAGTTTATTTATTGAACTTGATGGACCAATGGTGATGGGAAAAGATTAAAGTCACAGATGGAAAAACGGTAAATAGAGAGCTGCAGTCATATTGAATTATAATTATCTTTTGTGATAAAATTGTACTGCATGAAATTAGCAATGAACAAATTAATTTTCAAAAGTAAACATATTAATATTTTCACTCAGTGTTTGGTGGAATTTCATATTAACAAATTAATTTCTTCATTTTTATTGCTGTTCACATCCTTTTCCATGATATAGCAAAATGCTATATTCTAGTGAAATTCAAATCATTCACTACAGCATTTCACCCCATCTACTTCCCAGATAACTATTTTTTTGAACCACTAAATGTATTTCTGCTGTCTTCAGGAAATGAATCCAATCATTCCCCTAAAGGTTTTATTACTGTCAACTTAGTGGTGAAACTATGTGCTAGCGCATGTACAAAAATAAATAACATTCAGGAATATCAAAATTCTACAGTCCTTTTGGAGTATCTTAATTGTAATTCTAAGTGTTTTCTGATTTCTGTTCAGGTCCAGGAATGAGTAGGTTAACATATGATGAGCATTTGGCGGCACTGGGCCTGTACTCGCTAATGTTTAGAAGAATAAGGGGTAACCTCATTGAAACCTATACAATATTGAAAGGCTTGCATAGAGTGGATGAGGATAGGATGTTTCCACTAGTGGAAGAGTCTAGGACTAGAGGTCATAGCCTCAGAATTAAAGGATGTTATTTTGGGAAGGAGATGAGGAGGAGTTTCTTTAGTCAGAGGGTGGTGAATCTGTGCAATTCTTTTGTTTTGGATCCCAAGTCAGTGGATATATTTAAGCCAGAGATAGATAAATTCTTGATTAGTACAGGTGTCAGTTGTTATGGGGAGAAGGCAGGAGAATGGGGTTAGGAGGGAGTGATAGATCAGCCATGATTGAATGGCAGAGTAGATGATGGGCCGAATGGTCTAATTCTGCTTCTATCACTTATGATCTTGTGATCTTATGAGGTCCAAACCAATCTCCTCCCATGCTTCCCTCAGTATCCTCAGGCACTGGGGACTCATCCACTCTAATGTTTTTCAAGACATCCAACACCACCACCTTCTCAATGTCAACATACCCTAAAATTTAAACATGCACCTCCCTGATCTAAAAAGACCCTAATGGGACTTATCAAACAGTAGCCTGGATATAGGATGCAAGTTGAATCAAGAGTTAAAATTGGCATGTCATAAAGGTAATGCTAGGGTTGTTATGGGAGATTTAATATGCAGGTAGACTGGGAAAATCAGGTTGGTACTGAACCCCAAGAAAGGGAGTTTGTGGAGTGCCTCCGTGATGGATTCTTAGAGCAGCTTGTACTGGAGCATACCAAGGAGAAGGTAATTCTGGATTTAGTGTTGTGTAATGAACCGGATTTGATAAGGGAACTCAAGGTAAAGGAGCCATTAGGAGGTAGTGACCATAATATGGTAAGTTTTAATCTACAATTTCAGAAGGAGAAGGGTAAATCAGAGGTGTCTGTGTTACAGTTGAACAAAGGGACTATGGAGTAATGAGGGAGGAGCTGGCCAAAGTTGACTGGAAAGATACCCCAGCAGGGATGACAGTGGAACAACAATGGTATGTATTTATGGGAATAATACAGAAGGTGCAGGATCAGTTAATTCCAAAGAGGGAGAAAGATTCCAAGGGGAGTAAGGGGTGACCGTGGCTGACAAGAGAAGTCAGGGATAGTATAAAAATAAAAGAGAAGAAGTACAACATAGCAAAAATGAGCGGGAAGCAAAAGGATTGAATAATGTTAAAAGAGCAACAGAAGATAACTAAAAAGGCATATACGGGGAGAAAAGAAGAGGTACGAAGGTAAGCTAGCCAAGAATATAAAGGCGGATAGTAAAAGCTTCTTTAGGTATGTGAAGAGGAAAAAAATAGTTAAGACCAAAGTTGGGCCTTTGAAGACTAAAAAAGGTGAATTTATTATGGGGAACAAGGAAATGGCAGATGAGTTGAACAGGTACTTTGGATCCATCTTCACTAAGGAGGACACAAACAATCTTCCTGATGTACTAGTGGTCAGAGGATCTGGGGTGGTGGAGGAACTGAAGGAAATCCACATTGGGCAGGAAATGGTGTTGGGTAGACTGATGGGACTGAAGCCTGATAAATCCCCAGGGCCTGGTGGTCTGCATCCCAGGATACTTAAGGAATTGGCTCCAGAAATTGTGGCTCTAGAAATTCATTTTCCAATGTTCTATAGATTCAGGATCAGTTCCTGTGGATTGGAGGGTAGCTAATGTTATTCCACTTTTTAAGAAAGGTGGGAGAGAGAATAAAGGAAATTATAGACCAGTTAGCCTGACATCGCTGGTGGGGAAGATGCTGTAGTCAATCATAAAAGATGAAATAGCCGTAACAGGATTAGCCGTAACAGGATCTGTCGAAGTCAGCATGGATTTACGAAGGGGAAATCATGCATGACTAATCTTCTGGAATTTTTTGAGGATGTAGCTAGGAAAATGGACAAGGGGGAGCTAGTGGATGTAGTGTACCTGTACTTTCAGAAAGCATTTGATAAGGCCCCACATAGGAGATTAGTGGGCAAAATTAGGGCACATGGTATTGGGGGTAGAGTGCTGACATGGATAGAGAAGTGGTTGGCAGGCAGGAAACAAAGAGTAGGGATTAACGGGTCCCTTTCAGAATGCAGGCAGTGACTAGTGGGGTACCACAAGGCTCGATGCTGGGACCGCAGCTATTTACAATATACATCAATGATTTAGATGAAGGGATTCAAAGTAACATTAGCAAATTTGCAGATGACACAAAGCTGGGTGGCAGTGTGAACTGTGAGGAGGATGCTATGAGAATGCAGGGTGACTTGGACAGGTTGGGTGAATGGGCAGATGCATGGCAGATGCAGTTTAATGTGGGTAAATGTGAGGTTATCCACTTTGATAGCAAAAACATGAAGGCAAATTATTATCTAAATGGTGTCAAGTTGGGAAAAGGGGAAGTACAACGGGATCTGGGGGTCCTTGTTCATCAGTCAAAGAAAGTAAACATGCAGGTACAGCATGTTGGCCTTCATAACAAGAGGAGTTGAGTATAGGAGCAAAGAGGTCCTTCTGCATTTGTATAGGGCCCTAGTGAGACCACACCTGGAGTATTGTGTGCAGTTTTGGTCCCCTAATTTGAGGAAGGAAATTCTTGCTATTGAGGGAGTGAGGGAGTCACAAGATTAATTAACGGGATGGCGGGACTGTCATATGCTGAGAGAATGGAGCGGCTGTGCTTGTATACCCTGGAATTTAAAAGGATGAGAGGGAATCTTATTGAAACATATAAGATTATTAAGGGTTTGCACACACTAGAGGCAGGAAACATGTTCCCGATGTTGGGGGAGTCCTGAGCCAGGGGCCACAGTTTAAGAATAAGGGGTAAGGCATTTAGAACAGAGATGAGGAAACACTTTTTTGCACAGAGAGTTGTGAGTCTGTGGAATTCTCTGTCTCACAGGGAGGTGGAGGCCGGTTCTCTGGCTACTTTCAAGAGAGAGCTTGATAGGGCTCTTAAACATGGTGGAGTCAGGGGATATGGGGAGAAGGCAGGAACGGGGTACTGATTGTGGATGATCAGCCATGATCACATTGAATGGCGGCGCTGGCTCGAAGGGCTGAATGGCCTACTCCTGCACCTATTGTCTATCGTCTATTGTCTATTGTCTATTGTTTATTGATCTGACCATCATCCATATCCTTCTCCTTCATGAATACTGATTTAGGAAAGCAAAGAACTCATTTGAAGTTTGTTACGTTTGCGGATGATACAAATGTATTTTGTTCAGGGAATTATATAAAATAAATAATGAAAACAGCAGAAAGAGTATTCATAGTGCTAAAAAAATTGTTTGATATTAATAAATTATCCCTAAATGAAAATAAAACAACATTTATGGTGTTTGGTGGTGACAGGGTAAATTGTGAAATAAAATTGAATTTAAATGGAGTTGAAATTGAAAGAGCATATCAAACAAAATTCCTGGAAGTGATTATAGATCATAAACTTTGTTGGAAGCCACATATAGAATACATCAAATGGAAATTATCAAAATCCATTGCTATTCATTACAAAACAAAAGATCTGTTGAATAAGAAGTGTTTTTTTTATATTGTATTGCTCGTTTATAATGCCATATATGTCATATTGTGTTGATGTTTGGGGTAATGTATATAAAACAAATATAGACCCTATAATTAAACTCCAGAAAAGAGCTATGAATAATACATAAACCTTCTTACCGTGAAACTACAAATCCATTATTCATAAAGGCCGGTACCTTAAATATTTTGGATATTGTGCATGTAAAGACATTATAAATACTTTTCCGAGTTAGGAATAAAGGCCTTCCTGGTAGTATTTAAAAAAAAAGAAAAATTAAGAGAAGGACATTATAATTTAAGAGGGTTGTGTATTTTTGAAACATGTAAAGTGAGAACCAATGTAAAATATAGATGTCTCAGTTTTGGGAGTCAAATTATGGAACCGGCTTAGTAATGAGTTGACATTTTGTAGCTCTCTGTTGAGTTTCAAAAAAGTCTTAAAATGTAAAATAATTAAGGATTATAATGTAAAATGATTAACATGTAAAATAAGTAAGGATTACAATTTATAGTACATTTTATTTATTTTTCTTTCCTTTGTAATGCTGATATTCTGGGTTATCTTATGGATTGTATAGGATAGGCATAAATAAGCTTTGTGACTTTAGCCTATTCCTTTTTCGGTCATTGATTATGTGAACGTTGTGTGAAATGGATACAGTGTTGATTCATATTCACACAGCTTGTAAAGTTTTGTTCTTTTTAATGTATGACCGAAATAAACTATTCATTCATTCATTCATTCATTCAAAAACTATTCATTCACTCATTCATTCATTCATTCATTCATTCATTCATTCATTCATTCATTCATTCATTCATTTAGCACCTCACTCATGTCTTTTGGCTCCATGCATAAATTGCATCTCCTATCCTTGAGTGGACCTACTATTTCCATAGCTACCTCCTAATTTCCATGTAAAATTCCATGTAAAATGCCTATTGTACCTAATCCTACTCAGCATTACGGTCAAAGAGGTGCTGAAGGTATTATCCTATATGAAGTTAGGCAGATCTCCCAGGCATGATCAAATATATCCAAGGACATTGTGATAATTAGAGAGGAAATTGAGGGAGCCCTGGTTAAAATTTACGAGTCCGTCTTAAATGCAGGGGAGATGCCGGAAGACTGGAGGGTGGCAAATGTTGTGCCTCGATTCAAGAAGGGCTGCAGGGAAAATGCTGGAAACTATAGGCCAGTGAGCTCAACTTCTGCAGTTTGAAAATTACTAGAGAGTATTCTGAGGGATGATGTACATGCATTTAGAATGGCAATGGGTTATTAGGGATGGTCAGCGTGGTTTTGTGTGTGGGAGATCATGTCTCACAAATCTGATTGAGTTTTTTGAAGATGTGACCAAAAAGATTGATGATGGCAGAGCTGTAGATTTTATGTATATGGTCTTCAGCAAATTATTCAACAAGGTTCCATGTGGTAGGCTGCTCTGGAAGGTTAGATCGCGTGGGATCCTAAGAGAGATAACTGAATGGATAGAAAATTGGCTTAATGGAAGGAAGCAGAAGGTGATGGTGAAAGGTTTTTTCTCAGACTGGAGACATGTGATTAGTGATATGCCTCAGGATTAGGTGCGGGGCTGTTACTGTTTGTCATCTATATCGATGCTTTGGATCAGAATGTACATGGCAAAATTAGCAAGATTTGCAGATGACACAAAAGTGGGTGCTATTGCAGATAGTGAAGATGGTTGTGAAAAACTGCAGGAGGATTGTGAATGGTTGACCAGGTGAGCTGAGGAATGGCTGATGAAATTTAATGCAGAGAAATTTGAGGTGTTGCATTTTGGGAAGTCTAACATGGGCAGGACCTACCCAGTGAATGGAAGGGCTCTGAGGAGTGTTATAGAGCAGAGGGAGTGCAGGTACATAGTTCCTTGAAGGTGGAGTCGCAGGTAGATAGGGTGGTCAAAAGGCTTTTGTCACATTGACCTTCATCAGTCAGTGTATTAAGTATAGAGGATGGGAAGACATGTTGCAATTGTATAAGGCATTGCTGAGACCGCATTAAGAATATCGTGTTCAGTTCAGGGGACAATGTTATAGAAAAGATATTGTCAAGTTGGAAAGGGTGCAGAGAAGATTTACGAGGATTTGCGGTCCTAGAGGGTCTGAGCTGTAGGGATAGATTGAGTAGGTTGGGACTCCTTGGAGCACAGGAGGATGAGGGGTGTTCTTATAGAGGTGTACAAAATCATGAGAGGAATAGACCGGGTAGATGCACAGGGTTTATTGCCCATGGAATCAAGGACCAGAGGACATAGATGAAGAGGAAAAGATTTAATAAGAATCTGAGGGGTAACTTTTTCAAACAAAGGGTGGTGGGTGTATGGAACCAGCTACCAGAGGAGATAGTTGAGGCAGGGATTATCACAACATTTAAGAAACATTTGGACAGGTACATGGGTAGGATAGGATTGGAGGGATATGGGCCAAACACAGGCAGGTGGGACTCGTGTAGCTGCGACATGTTGGCCGGTGTGGGCAAGTTGGGCCAAATGGCCCGTTTCCGTACTGTATGACTCTATGACTATGACACTGTACTATCGTAATTTCTTGCTTCCTTTATCTTCATGAAGTGCTTTCAGCTTCCCAAACCTAACATATGCTTCCTTTCCCTTTTTGACTAAACTTACAATATCTCTTGTCATCCATGGAACCCAAACCCTGCCATCCTTACTCTTTCATCTTCACAGGAACATGTTGGTCCTGGACACTAATAGCTTGCCTTTAAAAGACTTCGATGTTTCAGATGTAGATGTACCACAGAATATTTGCTATCAGTCTATTTTCGTGCAAGGCAGGGCCGGCCTTAAGCCGATTGGACCGATTGCTCCCAATTGGGCCCCGCGAGTAAGGGTGCCCCGCGCCAGAGTAATTTACTCTCGGCTCGGGTAGATCTACGTTTTTAAGAAGGAACTGCAGATGCTGCAAAATCGAAGATAGACAAAAGTGCTGGAGAAACTCAGCGGGTGCAGCAGCATCTATGGAGCGAAGGAAATAGGCAAAGTTTCGGGCTGAAACCCTTCTTCAGTCTGAAGAAGGGTTTCGTCCCAAAACGTTGCTTATTTCCTTCGCTCCATAGATGCTGCTGCACCCGCTGAGTTTCTCCAGCACTTTTGCCTATCTTCGGGTAGTTCTACCCTGGGTGGAGGGGGGAGAGAGGGGCAGAGAGAGAGTAGAGGGGTGTAGGGGGAACAAAGGGGTAGACGGGGAGGGGGGTGTGAGGGGAAATGGAGAAGGGGGAGGTGGGTCATTCTCTCACGGTCCCGGGGCAGTGCTCCCGCCCCTCCAGTCACCGTGCTTCACGCACACCGCCCCGGCTCCACCCCACTCTTTCCCCGGGGCGACGCGGTGAACAATACACGGAGGGCCGGGCCGGGGGTTGGAGCAACATTTACAAACCTCGGCCTCAGCTCACACGCGTTCATCCAGATCACGACATCTGCTCCCATCGCCGGCCCTCTCCCTCCCTTCTCTCCTTCCCTTCTCTCCTTCCCTCCCTCCTTCCTCTCTCTTTTCCATTCTCTCATTCGCTCCATCTCTTCTTTCTCTCCTTCCATCCCTCCTTTCTCTACTTCCCTCCCTCCTGTCTGTCCTTCCTCCCTTCTCTCCCTCCCTCCCTCCTCTCCCTCCCTCCCTCCCTTCTCTCCCTCCCTCCCTCCCTTCTCTCCTTCCCTCCCACACACACATAACACACAGACAACTAACACACACACATCACGCACAGACAACTAACACACACAACTAAGTTAGGATAGGGTAGAAGCCCAAAGGGTAGGATGGGGCTAAAGCCCAAATTTAATGCCTGGACTGGTTTCTCACCAATGGTTATTGGTTTTCCAGGATCTATTTAATTAAATCACTTTTTTTTTCATTTCACAGTCACTAAAACAAGTGGTATTGTAACTATGTACTTTTCAGAGGGGATATACACATTTTGTTTTTTACTTGTAGCTTACATGTATGCAATTTTATATTAAAATGTAGCTTAGATCTGTTTGGTCCATTAAGTCGCATGCACTTTTTAAGTGCACATTTTGATTACTTTCCATTCTACCATAGAGAAATAAAGTCTATAATAGACTTTAATTATATTTCTATGAATCTACTGGGAACCTGGGGCTCACCAAAATTGTTCCCAATTGGGCCCCTCACCTCCTAAGGCCGGCCCTGCTGCAGGCTACTGTTGAAATTAGCCTTTCCCCAGTTTAATATTTTCACCCGAAAACCAGTTCTATCCTTATCCATCACTATCTTAAAATCCAGTATAAACTCAGGCAGTCACAGGAAAAACATAATGACTCCACATAGACAGCAGCCCAAGTCAGGATCAACTTTTGCTGGAACCATCTGCTGCACCACCATGCAATCCTTTTGCTCCATTATTTTCTTTCCCATAGATGTGCCTCACATTTTCTCCAATGCATATTTGCTTTTTGTCTCAACATTGCAAGTGGTAGTGAATTCATCATTCCAACCTCTGAGTTAAAAAAAAGAACAGTTAGATATGCTGTTATTTAAAATGTATTAAGTAAACAAAGCTCCTTGAATGCTTTGTCATTTAGAATAAAGGTTTCAGAGTTCATACACCATTGTTGGGCACTGAGATTAACATTTCCAAACAGAGATATTGCATTCTAGTCACAGTAACCAGCACTGTAGCTGTATAATTAGTACTGCTGGGACTTCCTAAAATTCAACAGATTCTAATAGTAAGCACAACTTTCCAATCTGCAAGTGGGTGTCATGAATATTAAAGTTAGCCAATGCACAAAACAGCTTTTCTTTTTGCCTCTTCGGCTGATCTCATCAACATATTTAGCAAACAGAAGGAATTGCCTTCTAAATTTTCACATTACATTATTATTCACTCAATGTATTTTGATCAGCTCAATGAATTAAATTTGTTTCTTCACTGCCTGGGGAAGGTTAGGAGGGAAGGAACATGGGCATGAAGCAGAACATGATCAGTTTCTAATCAGATTAGTGGAAAGGAAATTGATGGTGTCCCATTAGTAGCCATTTTCCTATTCACACCCGATTTTCATATTTTTTCACCCAGTCTACAGCTTGTGTCTTATCGGTACAGAAAATAAATTAACACATGAACAAGCATTGTTTCAAATTTGAAACATAAAGGAGTTTGACCATGCTTTATGGATTCCGTAAGTTTGACCATGCTTCACAGATTCTGTAATATTTGTTCTGTTTGATGTTTCTTTCTCAGCATTCAATGGAGATATCCTCCATTATTATCTTACATTGATCTCAATGCAACATGGAAGCATTGCTGTGGAGCTTTACTCAGGTGTGACATGAGCACTGGGTGTTATGAGGCTTGATTTGTCCTTATTTTATTTCATCTAAACTGCACGATTTTTACATCCCTGTCGATCAGATGAGTGCGCTGTGGATGTTATTTTTGCCTTTGATTTCAGTAGGGCTACTCAGAATAATTTGAACCTAAATAAGCTGTAAAATTGTTGGACAGCCACAATTTCTGCTTAACATTCATGAAGCTGGAATGTGTGAAACCTAAGATTTTCACCACCTATTGCATCAGCCGATGACTCAAACTGTCATAGTAGGAAATATGTTTATTAAAACTGGAGAAATACATTGGATTATTTTTATTAATCAGAGGTGGCCAAATCTTTTATCAGGGGTGACAGGGTGGCACAGCGGTAGAGTTGCTGTATTACAGAACCAGAGACCCGGGTTCGATCCTGACTACTGGACTTTATTTCTAGGTCCCTACCTGGTCGGTGTGGCAGCCTTTTCTCCGGGCTGCCCGTCGACCCGTCCTCGTGGCCTACCTGCGGGCTTGGAGCACCGTTTCCTGGCGGGGACAGCCCAGCACCTCGGCCTCGGCACAGTGTTGGAGCGCTGGAGCGGAGCGGATTGGAGCGGGCGATGCCTTGCCTGGGTTGCCGCGCTGGAGCTCTGGCGAGCTGGACCGCCGAGAGCAACATCTCCGGGCTGCGGGTCTGCGGAGTGCGGAGAGGCGGCGTGCGGAGAGGCGGCGCCGACTTTTTCATCGGGAGCCTGGGAGCTCCAAACCGGCGCGGCCTTGTTGGCTTCGGCAGCCGCGGGCTCCAACCAGGAAGCGGCCGTTCCAGGTGGCCCAGCCGCCGAAAGGACTCTCCCGACGCCGGGGCAAGACCACCCGGTGAGAACGGCCAGGGACATCGTGCCTCCGTAGAGGCAATTGCGGTGGCCTCAATAGGCCTGACTTTGGGGTGAACATGGGGTGGGGACTGGACATTGTGCCTTCCCCCACAGTGCTATCCACTGTGGGGGGATGATTTTTTTTGTCTAATTGTAGTCCTGTAGGTCTGTGTCCAAGATGGCTGCCGTGAAGAGAGAGTGGACGCTGGCGCGCTTTGGCTGCCGCTGCTCTCTCTTCACACTGTGTTTATGATTTTCTGTTTTTGGATTGAATTCTGTTTTTAATTTGTGTCTCTGTGATGTATTTTTTACCTGTTCTATTCCGATTATATGTTTTTATTCGGATTACTATGTAAGGTGTCCTTGAGATGTCTGAAAGTGCTCCAGTTTCCTCCCGCACTCCAAAGACGTACACATTTTGAGGTTAATTGGTTTCGGTAAAAGATTATACAGTTTTCCTAGTGTGTAGGATCATGTTAGTATGCGGGGCGATCGCTGGTCGGTGCAGACTTGGTGGGTCGAAGGGCCTGTTTCCGCACTGTATCTCTAAACTAAACTAAACTAAATATGAAATATTGCAACACCAAACAGTGATTCTCTTCAGAATGACTGAGTACTGAATGATTTTGCAAGTTTTAACCAGTTCTCAAAAGGGATTCTGAAAAATCTGTAGGCCCCGATATTTGAGGCATTTTAGCACCAAGCAATTGAAAGTTAAATTTTTTTTCCCTCAAAGCAAACAGCAATATTGTCTACTTGTGTCATTCCTAAAATTCCTGGGCAATTCCCAAAATAATTCACACTCGCTGCACGAGTGATGCAACCCCAGTTCTAAATAATGATATCCTTCCTCGTGCAATGCCATTTCTCAGCATGAAATTCTGTCACATGCTCATCCAACTTCCCCATCCTTTGTCATTCAGAAATCAGCAGGTTTCTCCCAGCAGTGTGTGTCCTGTAGCTGTGCAATTGTAAAATAATGTCTCTTACTTGTAAGGTCTGCATTTGGTTCCCTATTCACCCGCTCGCTCTAAAGTCTGCTCCCAATTGTTACCGAGCTTCTCATGTCCTCCACGGTCATTTCAGAGCTTTCAACCCTCTTTGCGTGGTGAAGTGCCAACCATTGTTGCCCAAGGATGGAAATGCCCCACCAGCATGAAAGGGGACCCTGAAAGAAAAGGTGTAGAAGAGATCACTCCTGCAGACAGGTACTGCTGAGGCACACGTTCCTGTCTCAGTCGCTCCATGGTGTAGGTCTACAGAGGATAAAGTTTAAAGACAGTCATCGCAGAGAATTATACCCCTCCTTGGCTGGAACTACAGGAACACATTGTGTCTGGGTGATTTTGACAGTCAAGGACAAGTTCACTGTTACTCTCAACCTCCTCGTTTCAGGATCATTCCAAGTGGCAGTGAAATTTATATGCCACTTGTCACAGCCAGCTACTCCCAGCAACATCGTTGAGTTTACTGTGATTCCAATTTCCAGGAAAATTAACTTTCTCTAGTTTCCTATGTTATCAACTCTCCTCACTGACTGTGGCCTGTCGGTCAGAAAGTCAAGGATCCAATGGCAGATGTGCTGATACCTAGGTGCAGGAGTTCCAAGAAGAATAAACAAATTGGATTGATAACATTTCACCTGACAAGGAAAAAATAGTAATTAAAATTGCAGAGATTGGAGAGGGGAGAACACAAAAGATAAGTGTGAAATGAAAAAAAAAAAAAAATCACATTGTAGTGTAAGTAGTTGGTAGAGCTGCTGCGTCACAGCACCAGAGATCCAGGTTCGATCCTGACCTTGGGAGCTGGCTGTGCGGAGTTTGCACAATCCCGCTGTGACTGTTTGGGTTTGCTCCGGATGTTCCGGTTTCCTCACACATCCCAAGGAATTGGGAGTTTGTAGGTTAATTGGTCTCTGCAAAATAGTCCCTAGTGTGGAATCGATGGGAAAGTGTGATGAAATGGAACAAATGTCAATGGGTGATCTGTGGTCGGCATGGTCTGTGGACTGCAGAGCCTGGTTCCATGCTGTATCTCTAAACTAAACTTGAAAATCAAAAAACAGTTGTTGGAAATCTCAAATAAAAGAATTTGCTAGAAATCCGCAGCAAGTCTAACTCTATTGGCGGAGAAAGGAATGTAGAGTTAATATTACAGCTCATGGTTATTTCTTCATAATTGCCGAGTTCCTTGAGCATGCTTTGGAACAGCGCAAGAGGCCAAGGATGGAGCTCGGGAGTGGGAGTGGGAGTGGGATGGATAACTACTGTGACAGGCAATTGGAACATCACGCTGATAATTTATTGGAGATGCTCCCTGGGAGCACATTCAGTGTTTTATTGCCCAAAGTATTTGAAGTAACAGAGAAAAAGAATTGGGGAAAACTACTTTCAGAGCTTAGGCCTACAGCTGGAAGCAGCAGCAGAATAAAATACAAGAGGCCAAATTCAACTTTAATGGCCAGGTTGATTGCACAGAGATGCTAATAAGCCTTTGTCTCATCAGCAAACTGGAGACTCACAAAGTATTACCATCTACTGCATGCTGCAGGATTTTTCAGTGCTGTGGATCATGGATACTGTAGGTTCATAGATTGACAATTTGGAAGATCCGCAGATCAACCCATCAAAAAATTGATGTGAGGAAGCAAATTGGTGCATGCTGTGTGAGTCAGAGCTTCTTCCAGAAATCAAAATACTTGTGTAATTTAGCTCTTGCACCAAAGTCACTGAAATCATCTAAATGCTCTCCCTCCCTTTCCGGAAGATGAAATTGGCTTTCACATGCATGCATTAGCCAGCATTAAAGGATACTGTTTTAATTAGCGACTTCCCACAAAACATTTAAACTTAGAACCATGGACATTTACAGCACGAGAGGCACCATTTTTGTGCTGACCAAAATTCCACGCGTTTTTCACTTTTTGGAGTTTTAAAAAATGATGGATGATTTTATTGAAACATGTGGGTTCATAAGGAGGTTTGGCAGGCTAGATGTTGAGATATTTCCACCCAGTGAAATGGTCGCCAACCAGATGATAAATTCACATCAAATGGGGATTGGCCAGTAATACTGAGTTTTTGGTAAATACTGAGTGTGTAGTAAATTTTCTCCACGGAATGTTTTGAACCAGAAGGGTGGTAAATCTGTGGATTTTTTTTGCCACAGAAGGCTGTGGAGGCAAAGTCAGTGGATATATTTAAGGCAGAGATAGATAGATTGTTGATTAGTATGGGTGTCAGAGGTTATGAGGAGAAGGCAGGAGAATGGGGTTAGGACGGAGAGATAGATCAGTCATGATTGAATGCTGGAGTAGACTTCATGGGCCAAATGCCTTAATTCTACTCCAATCTCTTATGATCTTATGAGATATCTACTCACAATCCATCTTCTCCAAGGTCCTGGTGTACTTCCATGCACCCAAGGAATAATGCCAATGGCAGTGGCTGATCACTCATAAAGAGCTTGTAATAGGAAGTTGGCACATGGGCTGTTGTACATTATCTGAGTGTGTTCATTTCCTCCACCACATCAATTTGGACTAATTTGAATGTTCTATCCTTTCCAAATAAATACTAATTGTGTTTCTAGATGACATTGAAAGGTGCTTACAATGTAATTTCATATTTCTGTAACTGGCTGAGGAACAGCAGTGGTTAACTTTAGTTGGATATCTTTGAGAATAATGGGTAAATTTAATCATTGGGTATTTCGCCCTTATCATCCAACCCACATTCAGCATGGTAAAGGGGCTGCCCCACTTGGGCGACCTAATCTGCGAGTTAAGAAGAGTGTCTTCGACCTTCAAGCTCGAGGGCACTCGCCTGGAAAGCCTCGAGCTGGATTGACCATCCGCATTGAAACCGCGAGCTGGATCGACCGACCGCACACACACACACACACAAACACATTGCAAAGGCGGGGGCCTGGGAAAGCGGGGGAGCGCTGTCTGAAATTCACACCCGCGATGGAGAGGAAGGTAAAACGGCTGCACAGTAACTGTGAGTCCTTTAGAGAGAGCGGAGGGGAGGGGGGGGGGGAAGAGAAGGGCAGAGAAAGGGGAGAAGGAGAGAGAGAAGGGGAGAGAGAAGGGGGGAGCAAAGGGGGGAGAGAAGGGGGGTAGAAGGAGTGGAGATACTTTTAAGAAGTATAATAAAGTTTAGCGGGCATTTTACCTACCGGGCGGGTATCCTTGATCCTGAAAACACCAATGAGCCAATCAAAATACTCGTTCAGCAAAGGAGATTGCCTACGGCTGCCCTCGACTGCCTGTAACTAAATAACGACCCCACTCCACTGCACTACGAGTTCAAAAGAACCATGCCGACCAAATTTTACTCACGGAGAAATTTTCAACATACTGAAAATTTTTCCGCGACCTAGCTGAGGCCACGAGTATTCGGGAACTTCCCTTGAGCATGAAGGAGAGTTTCAGCGACCTCATAGGACCTCCTAGGACTACGTGTCGGCCATGCTGCGAGTTTGAAGGTCGAAGACACTCTTCTAAACTCGCAGATTAGATCGCCCAAGTGGGACAGCCCGTTAACTGCTATCAGTCACTGTCCAGTAAACTACAGATCATCAATCACTTGAGATGACTGGCTAGACAAAATATCGTATAGGGAAGCTGCTAGATCTGCAGCTCAAAGTGCTGTTCAAAGTGATGGCCATCTATATAACTTGGTGTATTTGGAATATTCCTAGTTTTACCCTTTCATCTGTCAAATGCAACAAAGAAACACATTTGAAACGGTAGTTTAATCACAGTCCTTTGGAATTGCCTGAATCCTGTACGACTACGAGACATTAGTTATATGTACCTTAAACAATTCACTCCTCCTAACAGGATTTCAATCAGTCCTAAGGCACTCAGCCTAGCCCATCGAACAAATGCTTTTAGATCCCCTTTTTTATCACTGGTGCGTGACCATCAGTGAGCGCGTGAGTAATTGTAGAAGAAAGGATTAATGCAGTTTTTGAACTTGCTCTGTGATTTGCAACTGCATAATAATAATTATGAGATCATCTTCTATTCCACATTTAGTCCTTTATCTTGCAAGATCAAAATTACAAACATGTAACATAGAAACATAGAAAGTAGGTGCGAGAGTAGACCACCAGGTCCGTCGAGCCCGCACCGCCATTCGCTCATGGCTGAACACTAAACAGACACACTTACCCACAAACAGTAGACACAAGACACAGAACACAAGACACTACCCTCCCCTTTATACCGCTATCACCCCTCTCCACCCCAAGAACCTCGTGATCTCCTGGGGGAGGCAAAAAACCGGATAAAAACCCAGGTCCAATTCGGGAAAAAAATCCGGGAAATTCCTCTCCGACCCCAATCCAGGCGATCGACACTTGTCCAGGAGATCACTCAGGTCTTACTATACTAACCATACCTAGGTCCATATCCCTGCCCTCTCCCCGTAGCCCCTTATCCCCTTGGCAGCTAAAAAACCATCTATTTTAGTCTTAAATATATTTAAAGTTTCTGCTTCCACTGCTCCCTGGGGCAGTGAATTCCATAAATTAACCACCCTCTGGGTGAAGAAGTTCTTCCTCATCTCAGTTTTAAAAGAGCCCCCCCTTATTCTGCAACTATGTCCTCTAGTTCTAGTTTCCCCGATCATTGGGAACATCCTCGGTGCATCCACCCGATCAAGGCCCCTCACGATCTTATATGTTTCAATGAGATCGCCTCTCATTCTTCTAAACTCCAAAGAGTAGAGTTCCAGCCTACTTAACCTTTCCTCATATGTCAATCCCCTCATTGCAGGAATTAATCTTGTAAACCTTCGCTGCACTGCCTCCAGGGCTAGTACATCCTTTCTTAAGTATGGACCCCAGAACTGTACACAGTATTCCAAATGTGGTCTCACTAATACTGTGTACAGCTGCAGCAAGACCTCCGTGTTTTTATACTCAATCCCCCTAGCAATAAAGGCCAAAACTCCATTGGCCTTCCTGATTGCTTGCTGCACCTGCATACTAACTTTTAGTGATTCATGTACTAATACCCCTAGATCCCTTTGCGTTGCATTACAACGCAGCTCCTCCTCATTTAGAAAATAACTTGCCCTGTAATACCAGCAAGATGTTCTACAGTGTATCCAGGAAATTGCAGGTATAATTGTCTCCGATTTTCCTCTTTACTTGATAAAATTCTCCCAACAGTTGCACATTTGCAGAATTTATGCTGAAACTAGCCATCTGTTGTGATTTCGGAGAGCAGGATGAGTGTTGGCCAGGTTCCCAGTTCCATGCCATTATGTGATTTCATGAGCATAATGCATGCGAGTCTCCAGTGTTTTGCAACATACTCTGTGATCCTAACTTGCAAGATTTTGGTGTTACATTGTAAGTATATTTTTAAGCCAGCAATATGTGCATGGGTGTGTATTTGTTAATGAACTGAATGTTGTCCCAACGCTTACCTATATCAAAATGGGTATCAGTACACTGGTCCCTATGTTCACACATAAAGGCATGAGCAGTAGTTTGTGGTAGCTCAGTGCTATGAGCATCAGAGCATTACATACTGAATATAGGGCAGCTCCAATTGTAACACCTCAATTGATGTAAAACACATCGGAACAGCCTAACGTTAGAAAATGCACCAGCTAAGTGGCAGTGCTTCCTATTCACATTAACACATATGAAAGCAGAAACTTTATTTCAGGTTAGAAATGTTTTTATATCTTTGATTTTGTGATTTGAGAGTTATATGGGCTATGTGATTACCCTAACAAATATCCATGAAACACTGTTCCACATTGCACATGCTTGTCAGGTCCAAGCAAGCAAGCGAGAATTTTAATCTACTAACCCACATCTTTTTGAAAAATCAAACAAAATCCATGCATTCATAGGAAGAACATGGAACCTTCACATGGACAGCATCAGTGATCAGGATTGAACCTGGGTTATTGGAGCAGTGGGGTAACCAGATCAACTTTCATTGTGAGAAGCAATCCTTATTGAACAAGTGACTTACCTGAATCATGCCCTTAAACTTAGTGGAGGGCAGTTATCAATGGAGTTCCACAGGACTCCGTATCTTTATCCCCCTGTTGTTTGAAACACATATGACTGATTTCCACATAAATGTAGGATAATTATGAAGAAGTTGGCGGCTTATACAAACATTTTCGGTGTGGCTCTGATTGGAGAGGAAAGTTCCAGTACCTTGAGAGTCGAGAGTCAAGAGTCAAGAATGTTTAATTGTGCCAGCAACAGAACGATGAAATATGTACCAGCAGCAGAACTATTACATTTCGTACCTCCTGTTACAGGACCATTAATGTGATAACACTCAGGTAAATATGTATTAATCAATAATAAAATTAATCAATAATAATAAATAAATTGATTAATTAATGATTAAAGTGATTAATGATACACAGAGAGTGGTGAATCTGTGGAATTATCTGCCACAGAAGGTAGTTGAGGCCAGTTCATTGGCTATATTTAAGAGGGAGTTAGATGTGGCCCTTGTGGCTAAAGGGATCAGGGGGTATGGAGAGAAGGCAGGGATGGGATACTGAGTTGGATGATCAGCCATAATCATATTGAATGGCGGTGCAGGCTCGAAGGGCCGAATGGCCTACCCCTGCACCTATTTTCTATGTTTCTATGTTTCTAAAGGATGCATTAGCTGGGAATAGAGATTAATGGAATTCCATCCAGACGATATCAGGTAAAGCATGTGGAAAAGTGCAATTCAGAACTAAGTTGTGGATGTTGAAGAAGGCTGTCAAAGATTACAACGGGACATAGATCAGTTACAGATATAGGCAGAGAAATAGCAGATGGAGTTTAAGCCAGGCAAGTCTGAGATGTTGTACTTTCGGAGATCAAATGTAAGGGGAAAGTATGCATTTAATGGCAAGACCATTAACAGCATTAAGGGATCTTGTGGTTCAAGTTCATAGCTCCCTTAAAGTAGCAACATGAGTAGATAGAGTGATAAAAAAAGGTGTATTGTTTTGTTTGCCTTCATTGGTTGTGGCACTGAATATTAGAATTAGAAGCTCATGTTGCTCCTTTATAAAATTTTGATCAGGCCACATTTGGATTATTGTGTTCTGTTCTCCATTAGCAGAAAGATGTGTAGAGTTTGGTGAGGGTGCAGAAGTACATTAGGGTAGTCAAAGGTACACAAAAATGCTGGAGAAACTCAGCGGGTGCAGCAGCATCTATGGAGCGAAGGAAATAGGTAACGTTTCGGGCCGAAACCCTTCTTCAGACATTAGGGTAGTGCCTGGATTTAAAAAAATATTAGCTTTAAGGAGAGGTTGGACAAACTAGAACAGCTTTCCCTTAATCATCAGAGGCTGAGGGGAGACGTAATAGAAGTTAATATAGTTATGAGAAGCATCGCTTAGTCTGAATCTTTACTCCCAGTGTGGAAATGTTGATTACTGTTGGTAAAGGAGGAATATGGAGCATATGCAGGCAGAAGGGATTAGTTTAAATCAACATCATGTTCGACACTCATCATGGGCTGAAGGACCTGTTTCTGTGCTGCTCTATTCTATGTTCCATGTAATAAATGGGAGCACACCAATGAGCCTGGATCTCAGAGGAGCCTTAGTCTATTACCTATAGGTCTATAAAAGCTAACAGATCAATATGGTGGTTAAAAGGGCCTGCAGGAAAGTTTATTTCACTGGCCGAGGCACAGAATAAAGGAAAAAAGAGAAAATGTTAGGATTTTACAACACATTTTAACTTACAGCTTGAGTAAGCACCTATAGTTCTGATCACCATGTTCCAAGAAGGATGTAATTGTACTGGAAAGGGGGTGTGAAGATGTTGCCGGGAGTGAAACTCTCATCAATGAGGGATGAACGGATGGGTGGGTTTGATTTCTTTGAAACCGAGAAGGAGGAGTCGCATTTGAAATGTATGCAACTATACATGTATGCAAAAAGAAGTTATTATTTTTAGTACAGGGATCATAAGACAGGGATGTGGATTTAAAATAATTGGTGGAATGATTAGGGAGAAGAAACGGTGAAATGTTTTCATCATGAAAACTGCATGGATCTGGAACTCTTTGACTGAAAGGATGGTAGTGGCAAAATCTGCCTTTGCAGCAAAAAAAAGTACTTTGCAACAACAAATGTACTTGAAGAACTGTGACCTGCATGCCTGTGGACCTAGTGCTGGAGGGTAGGATTGAGCTGGAGTGCACGTGAGCTCTTGTGAATGGGATTGTCTGAAGAGCCTCCTTCCTTGTCATTAATTTCTCTCTGCACAATTTTGTATTAATACCAAGTAGCATCAAGCAGCTTTGCTGAAATATTTGCAACACATCAGCGACATATACACTGACAGGAAGGAATAATTGACTTCATGAATTAAGATGATGCTTAGGTGACAATTTCCATAAGCAGAGGACAGGATTAATCAAATTTTCCTTTGAGTCCATTCATTTTGTGTTGCACTGTGAACAACAGAAATTAACGAACCTCTAATTTATATAAAACACAAGCTTCTTAACACGTGTCCTTTTGTACTTCTAAAAGATATTTAGCTTTAATTATGTTTAATAAAGAACTACAGATGCTGGAAAAATCAAAGGTAGATAGAAATCCTGGAGAAACTCAGCGGGTGAGGCAGCATCTATGGAGCGAAGGAATAGGTGACGTTTCGGGTCAAGACCCTTCTCTTGGACCAAGGACCCTTCTTTTAGCTTTAATCATCCTCAGCCAAAAATATTTGACAGTTATTCAAGATTAGGAATAGATTTTTTTTAATGAACCATATTGATAGAAAAAATAAATCTGTTGTACACAATTTTGTTGGGAGAGACGTCACGCATTTTAGGACAGCATCTCTGGAGAACATGGGTATGTGACTTTTCAGGTCGAGACTCCTTTATAGACCTTTATTCTCCAAAACAACTGAGTTACAACCATATAAATTTCTGCAGTTAATTAAAGAGGAAATAGAGCCGTATCTGAGATATTTTTGTAAAAATTAGCCACTTAAACAGCTCAGAATATCAACACAAAACCAAAAATGTTCAGTTTTGTGGCAAATCTCCCTTTCCTTCTGCTGGGACACAAATGACATATCATACTTGCGACCATGTGCATGAACCTTGTCCCCAGCGAAATGCTGCATCGACTCACATTATTAAAAATCTCCAATATCCTTTGTTGCAGCATGCACAAGATACTTTGCCGGTCGTCTCTGTTTTATGCCCATAAGCAATGTCCTGGGAGTTTCTTCAGAGGTTTTAGTAGTCATTGATGTTTCAAATGTCGGGGCGGTCCAGCCCGAGGCTGAAGACGGTACGGTACTCACGTGAGGGTGGCTGGGACGGTGTTCTGGCGGTGGTGGCCTGAGTCCGGGGTTCAGCCGCGGGCCAGCGGCTGCGTCTGCAGGACTGGTGGGCGGCAGCTTCGACCACCCCGGGCCGCGGTGTTTGAGCCGCGGGACTGATTTGTAACATCGCCCGGGGGGTATCGCCTCAGCGCAGAGGGAGAAGAGGAGGAAAGAGACTGCAGATCTAAGACTTTTGCCTCCATCACAGTGAGGAGATGCTGGGTGGACTCACTGTGGTGGATGTTAATATGTGTTTATTGTTGTTTTTATTGTATTGTATGTATGACTGCTGAAATTTCGTTCAGACTTCGGTCTGAATGACAATAAAGGCTATCTATCTATCTATCTATCTATCTATCTATCTATCTATCTATCTATCTATCTATCTATCTATCTATCTATCTAATGAAAAATGTGTGCCTGAATTTTTGACTAAGCACTTGTGCAGAGAAGGAATCAAACCCGGCTTCAAATGAGCCATCAACACTTTAAAGGTGAGGCGTGATCACGACTGCCCTTAGTTATTAATTCATTCCTTAATCTTTTGACTGCTGCCAATTCCAAGGAAATTACTATTTTCTTGAGTGTCCTCATTTTTTTCATCGTCTCGCCTGTGAGGCTGTACCAAACACTAAATGCAGTTATAAAACAATTCAAATAGATTTATCCAGCTTTAAATGTAGAGGTATAAATATTTAAATTATGATCTTTGGAAAATAATTATTTATGCCTGCTAGCCCAGTTGTCAATTTCTCATTGTTCACGTCCCACCTTTCTCCTTCTGGTGTCCATAATTGTATTCCTATTTACGACTGTCTAGTCTCTGGGGATCCTATTTTCAAGGAATTTCAAAATATTTTATGTGTTTAGGTGCCCTGTCCTCATAAATATGTGGGAATTAATTAACCTGCAGAGATCTAAAAGGCTCTATAAAATGACATCTCCCAAAATAGAAATGGCCTGGTTTGCTAAGTTTGCTGTAAACTTCAATGTGTGCCGGTAGATTAATCAGTTTCTGTGCCATCAATAAATTCACTGACGACACCATTGTTGTTGGACAAATCATGGGTGGTGACGAGTCAGTGTATAGGAGAGTGATCAAGCACGTGGTTGAGTGGTGCCGCGGCGAGAACCCCTCACTCAAAGTCAACAAAACCAAGGAACTAATCGATGACAGACCATGCACCAGTTTTCATGGTTGAGTGAGTTAGCAGCTTCAAACTCCTGGTGTTAACATCTTTGATGTTCAGTCCTGGGCCCAACACCAAAGGCATATCAGTCCCTTCTGCATTTTCAGTAGTTTGACACTTGGCTAATACTCTATTGGCAATTGGCAATCTCTAAAGGCAATTGGCACATCGCCTAAAACTCTAACACTATTCTAAAAATGCACTGTAGAAGGTATCCTGACTGGTTGTAACATGGCCTGGTATCAGAATTCCAGTACATAGGAGAACAAGAAGCTGCAGAGATTTAGTGAATTGTGCCCATTGAGACCATCTATATGAGGCACTTTCTCAAAAAGGTGGCATCTATCAGCAAGGGACCACACATTTGGGCCATACCCTCTTCTCGCTGCTACCATCGAGCAGGAGTTACAGAAGCCTGAAGTCACACACCACCAAATTCAGGACCACTTTCCTACAACCTTCAGGTTCTTGAACCGACCTGCACAACACTAATAATAATAATAATAATAATAATAATAATAATAATAATAATAATAATAATAATAATAATAATAATAATAATAATAATAATAATAAATATAATAATAATAATAATAATAATAAAAAACTTTATTACGGACTTGAGGTCCAGACAAGGGGCAACGTTACATTAAAAAATATAAAGTACAGATAAAATCTTAGTATATCACTTATAAAAGCATCATAGAAGAATCAAATACACAGGACAAGATGTTAAGAAGTCCCTTGTGCCAATAGGTGGGGAGCATTTCACGACATTCGTTGATTGTTGAGAGTGGTAGACGCTCAACATCGGTGGGGGGGCGGGGGAGTGGATACGTATATCTTGGCCTGGGTAACCTTCAGGACAGTTGGGAACAGGACACATCATCAGTAGTGTACCCTTGCATCACTGGGTGTTTCGGCCTTTTAACACTATACACCCTCCACAAGGGCGGCCCGCTGCAGGATGATCAGCCCTCAGCGCGTGTCCCGTGTCAAACCGTCCCAAAGATTCACCCTGAAATACTTGGGGCCCAGCATGGGTCTTTCCGCTTGAGCCAAATCCACCGGCTGCTTCTTTCAGCCGCCTCTGAGAGTGATCTTATGGTATTCCGCAGAGCCTGACCGTGGATTCCAAGCTCCTTCAGCAGTCTGATGGTAGATGACGCAACAAATCCTCTGCATCCCACTTCAACTGGATAGACTTTGGTGTTCCAGCCACGCTGCGTTGCCTCTGCTGCAAGCTCTGCGTAGCGCAGCTTCTTACGCTCATAGGCCTCCTCAACAGAGTTCTCCCATGGAACTGTGAGCTCTATGATGTAAGCAGTCTTCTGTGAAGGGGACCAGAACACCAAGTCTGGCCTGAGGTTGGTGGAAGCAATTTCAGGTGGAAAAACTAGTTGTCGGCCGATGTCCGCCAGCATCCTCCAGTCGCGGGCCCTGCATAGGTTTCCTTCTTCTGATCTGGTGGAAGGATGTTTAGATGTTTTCTGTCCTTCTCGGACAAAGGTTGTTGCCCTTAGGGGGAGGGGGTTGCTTGCTCTCGGAGGCAAGGAGTTGGTCGCACACCGCCTGTTCTCAAGGGCTGATGCCAGGCTTTTTAGTACCTGATTATGCCGCCACGTGTATCTCCCTTGCGTGAGGCTGGTCTTGCAGCCTACCATGATGTGTTTGAGGGTCGCTGGAGTTGGGCAGAGGGCACAGGTTGGATCCTCGCCGTACCACTGATGGAGGTTCTTTGGTGATGGAAGCACGTCATAAGTCGCTCTGATGATGAAGCTGATCTTGCTTGCTTCCATTTCCCATAGTTCTTTCCAGCTGATCTTCCTCCGCTCCACACCTTCCCACTGCATCCATTGCCCCTGTTTGGCAAGAGAGACCGCCTTTGCACTTCTTGCGGCCTCCTCTTGTCGCCGCACCTCCTCGACCACCAATGTCCTCCGCTCTGATGTTGTGGCCTTTCGCCAAGTTGGTTTACTTGTCGTAAGGCCAAAGCCTCCTCTTCCCTGCTGGACTTGCCCCACGATGTCTTTGTGCCTCAGGGCTGATGAAGCTTGCTGTACTGCATCAGATGGTGTCCACTTCCGGCCAGTTACTAGGGGCGGCGCAACAGCACTGATGGTCTTGTCTCTAGAGTCCCTCAGTGTCATCTGAAGTCTTACTTTAGAACACTTGTATTCCTCTGTTAGACTAGTGAGAGGTAGTTCCAGGACCCCTTTGCCATATAGGCCGATGTTAGTTAGACATCGTGGGACCCCGAGCCATTTCTTCGCGTATGAAGTTATGGTTCGCTCCATCTTCTCCACAGTTGTTATTGGGGCTTCATAAATGGTCAGTGGCCACATTGTCCGAGGAAGGAGTCCAAACTGTAGGCACCAGAGCTTCAGTTTCCCAGGCAGTAGGGTCTGATTGATGTTCTCCAGGCCATTGACAATTTCTTGCCTTAGTTGTTGCATCTGCTCTTTGTCCTTGAGACTTGCGTTGTACCATCTGCCCAGGCTTTTAACTGGCTGTTCAGACACTGTTGGTATTGGGTTGTCACCGATACAGAACCTTGTGTCTCTAAGCACCCCCTTGACTATGGAGATGCTTCGAGATTTACTTGGTTTGATCTTCATTCGGGCCCACTTGATGTTCTCCTGCAGCTTTCCAAGTAGCCGCTTGGTGCATGCTGCAGTAGTGGTTAGTGTGGTCATGTCGTCCATGTATGCCCTGATGGGTGGCAGACGGAGCCCAGCCCTGGTTCGTTCACCGCCCACCACCCATTTTGAGGCCCTGATAAAAAATATCATAAAGTACATATAAAATCTTAGTATATCACTTATAAAAGCATCATAAATTATATTAAAACAAAACACAATACATAAGTTAAAAATCCAGGTTAAAAGAATGATCAATGTCCTACAACGAGACAACGATACCAGTGTCTCCACAGCTGGGATTGTAGCGTGTAGTGCTAACCCTTATGTTTGACAAGGCCTCAATAATTACATTTTTAGAGTCATTTATCCTGCAAATGAATTTATACATGTGATTTCTTAGGATAGCTTCTAAAGTACTGACTCCTGCAGCCACAAACATATTACTGGCAGTACACCATCTCGGTTTCCTTAGCAGTGTTCTCATGGCATCGTTATATGCCACCTTTAGTCTCTGCAAACTTGTCTTTCCATAGTTCGACCACAGGTGCGCAGTGTAGAGTGCGGTGCAGTATCATCAGTGCTCCAATTTTATATGCCTCCCAACCTTCTCTCTCTTTCCTGTGCCACCCTCCACTCCCATCCCAGTGCATCCCAACCATTTATCCCACTATTCCATCCCTTTGCCCCACCTCTTGACTCCTTCCACTTATTTCTCTCCCTCTGGCTTTACATTTGACTCCTCTTCTCTCTTTATTTGATACCCCTTTGTCTCTCTTTCACTTATTCCACCCATCCATCAATGTAACCTCTCACCTATCACTTCCCAGACTTGACCATGCCCCCAGCTCTCATTTCCAGTTTCTCCCTGCTACAACAATCAATTTGAAGAAGGCCCAACTCGAAACACTGCCTATCCATTCCCTCCACAATGCCATGATTCGCTGAGTTACTCCAGCGTTTTGTGTTTTATCCATTCTGGCTTCTGCAGTTCCCTATGTTTCCCTGTCAACTCCATCTCTCCTCCAAATGACAAACTCTGCCATGCCTGGAATCAGCTGCATGGATCTTAGACATAGAAACATAGAAAGTAGGTGCGAGAGTAGACCACCAGGTCCGTCGAGCCCGCACCGCCATTCGCTCATGGCTGAACACTAAACAGACACACTTACCCACAAACAGTAGACACAAGACACAGAACACAAGACACTCCCCTCCCCTTTATACCGCTATCACCCCTCTCCACCCCAAGAACCTCGTGATCTCCTGGGGGAGGCAAAAAAACGGATAAAAACCCAGGTCCAATTCGGGAAAAAAATCCGGGAAATTCCTCTCCGACCCCAATCCAGGCGATCGACACTTGTCCAGGAGATCACTCAGGTCTTACTATACTAACCATACCTAGGTCCATATCCCTGCCCTCTCCCCGTAGCCCCTTATCCCCTTGGCAGCTAAAAAACCATCTATTTTAGTCTTAAATATATTTAACGTTTCTGCTTCCACTGCTCCCTGGGGCAGTGAATTCCATAAATTAACCACCCTCTGGGTGAAGAAGTTCTTCCTCATCTCAGTTTTAAAAGAGCCCCCCCTTATTCTGCAACTATGTCCCCTAGTTCTAGTTTCCCCGATCATTGGGAACATCCTCGGTGCATCCACCCGATCAAGGCCCCTCACGATCTTATATGTTTCAATGAGATCGCCTCTCATTCTTCTAAACTCCAAAGAGTAGAGTTCCAGCCTACTTAACCTTTCCTCATATGTCAATCCCCTCATTGCAGGAATTAATCTTGTAAACCTTCGCTGCACTGCCTCCAGGGCTAGTACATCCTTTCTTAAGTATGGACCCCAGAACTGTACACAGTATTCCAAATGTGGTCTCACTAATACTGTGTACAGCTGCAGCAAGACCTCCGTGTTTTTATACTCAATCCCCCTAGCAATAAAGGCCAAAACTCCATTGGCCTTCCTGATTGCTTGCTGCACCTGCATACTAACTTTTAGTGATTCATGTACTAATACCCCTAGATCCCTTTGCGTTGCATTACAACGCAGCTCCTCCTCATTTAGAAAATAACTTGCCCTATCATTTTTTTTCCCAAAGTGAATGACTTCACATTTATTAGTATTAAATTTCATCTGCCAAGTTGTTGCCCACTCACCTAGCTTATCTATATCCTTTTGCAGACTCTTCCTATCCTCCTCATCCCCTACTTTTCCTCCCATTTTTGTATCGTCCGCAAATTTTGATATATTACACTTGGTTCCCTCCTCCAAATCATTTATATAAATTGTGAACAACTGGGGTCCCAGCACCGACCCTTGCGGAACCCCGCTAGTTACCGGTTGCCATCCCGAGTATGAACCATTTATCCCCACTCTCTGCTTCCTATTTGTTAGCCAATCCTTTACCCATGCTAATATATTACCCCCAATCCCATAATTTTTTATTTTTAGCAATAGTCTCTTATGTGGCACCTTGTCAAAAGCCTTTTGGAAGTCCAAGTATACCACATCCACCGGTTCCCCTTTATCCACCCGGGTTGTTACTTCCTCAAAGAATTCGAGCAGATTCGTTAAACAGGACTTCCCCTTCACAAAACCATGCTGGTTCTGTCCGATGAAGTCATGTTTATCCAAGTGCCCCGTTAGTGTTTCTTTAATAATTGTCTCTAACATTTTACCCACCACCGATGTTAGACTAACCGGTCTATAGTTACCTGCCTTCTGTTTACTTCCTTTTTTAAATATAGGTGTTACATTGGCCATTTTCCAATCCACTGGGACCGTTCCTGTCTCCAGGGAGTTTTGGAAAATTATCACCAATGCATCCACAATCCCCACCGCTATCTCCCTCAAGACCCTTGGATGTAATCCATCAGGCCCAGGGGATTTATCCTCCTTCAGTCTCATTAATTTCCCTAATACCACCTCCTTGGTGATCTTAATAGTATTTAGCTCCTCCATTCCTACCGCCCCCTGTTTATCCAGCGTTGGAATATTTTTTGTGTCTTCTATGGTGAAGACTGATACAAAATACTCGTTTAATGCCTTTGCCATTTCCATGTTCCCCACCAACAACTCTCCAGTCTCACCCTCCAATGGACCAACGTTCACCTTAGCCACCCTTTTTCTTTTTATATAGCTATAAAAACTCTTACTATTAGTTTTTATGTTGTTCGCTAAATTCCTTTCATAGTCTATTTTCCCCGTCTTAATTAATCTCTTAGTTATTTTTTGCTGACCTTTAAATGCTTCCCAATCCTCTACCCTCCCACTATCTCTGGCTACCTTATATGCCCTTGCCTTCAGCCGAATACTATCCTTTATAGTTTTACTGAGCCATGGCTGACTGTTCTTACCCTTACCCCTTTTTTTCTTCATAGGAATAAATTTTTCTTGAAGGTTATACAGTAGACCCTTAAACGTACACCACTGCTCATGTACCGTCTTATTCTTGAGTCTGCTATCCCAGTCAACTTTGATCAGCTCAGTCCTCATACCTTCATAATCCCCCTTATTTAGACTAAGCACCCTAGCCTGAGTTTCAACCTGCTCCCCTTCTATTTGAATATGGAATTCGACCATATTGTGGTCACTTGTTCCCAACGAGTCCCTAACTATGACATTTTTAATTAATCCTGCTTCATTACACAGGACCAGATCCAAGATTGCCTCCCCCCTTGTCGGTTCTGTGACATACTGTTCTAGGAACCCGTCTCTAATACATTCTATAAACTCTTCCTCTAGTCTACCCTGCCCAGTTTGGTTTGCCCAATTAATATGAAAATTGAAGTCCCCCATGATTACAGCAGTTCCCTTTTTACATACGTCAACTATTTGCAGATTTATGTTCTGACTAACCAAGTAACAACACGACATACAGTAAACCATTAGGAATAAAACTTAAAACATTAAAATATTAAGACTAAAACATTATAGTTTAAACATGTGAATGAAATAGAATACCAGAGCAAAAGGAGGCTACAGACTTTTGGTTATTGAGTAGAGCTACTGCTCATGGAAAAAAGCTGTTTTTATGGCAAACTGTATCCATAGTCCATCTACATTCTAACCAAGGCCCTGTGGATACTCACTTATTTGATACTGGTATCACTGTGTTAGTGTCACGTTACTGGGATACAAGGAAAAATATTGTTTTGCATACCCTGCAAGTTAATCAAGCCATGCACAAGTACAACACTCGCAAAAGAGAAAGGAAACAGAATGCAGAATATAGGGTTACAGTTACAGAGAAAATGCAGATAAAAGAAGTGCAAGGGCCACGACAAGATAGTGGAAGATTAGAAATGCACCCTTAGTTTATGAGGTCCATTCAAGAGAGTGATAACAGGAACGAAGAAGCTCTTCTTGAATCTAAGGGGATGTGCTTTCAAGCTTTTGCATCTCCTCTCTAATGTTAGAGGGGAAATGAGTGTGTGACTGATTCTTAATTATGTTGCTTACTCTCCCGAGGCAAAGGGGGGGGGGGGGGGGGGGGGGGTGAGATGTGGAGAGGGGAGTGATGTGTCCAGAATCTTGTGGTCTTGAGAAAAGCTGTTGCCAAACCAAGTAGTGATGCATCCCTTTTAGTATGTTCTTCAATGGATCAATGGTTCAATGGTCCTTTATTGTACAATGAAAAAAAGCAACAAGATGCAAAACTACATTAAGATTAAACATAAACAGCCACCACAGCGGCGTGTGAGAATCCCTAGGGCACACAGCATAAGCGGAGACCCACAGCCATCAGTCCAATGTCCGGGCCACACACACGTCTCTTCACCATGATGTGACCAGAGTTGTTATGGAGTTTTTATGGTGCATCTACAGTAATTGGTCAGAATTATTTGACACATGCCAAATATCCTTTGTCTTCTGAGGAGTGCTTTCTTGGTCACAGCATCAATTTAAATGGACCAGAAAAAATTGCTAGTGATATTTATGCCACTTCAGCACCAATGTTGTAGACCTGGATCTGTACTCCATTCTACTTTATAAATTCAATGCCTAGCACCTTTGCTTTGCTGAAATTGAGGGATAAGTCATAAGTGTCATAAGGGATAGGACCAGAATTAGACTATTTGGCCGAGCAAGTCTACTCCGCCATTCAATTTTGACATCTATATCTCCCTCCTAACCCCATTCTCCTGCCTTCTTCCCATAACCCCTAACATCCATACTAATCAATAATCTATGTATCTCTGCTTTAAATATATTCATTTACTTAGCACCACAGCCTTCTGTGGAAAAGAATTTCACAGATTCACCACCCTCTGACTGAAAAAGGTTCTCAGGTTACAGTCTTGACATGCCTACTATGTACCTGGTTAGTTGTTTAGAGTGTGATTGGTAATTAGGGTCAGGTGAGTATTCCTTTTTTTATTACTGCAATTCAGTGGACAATATTGAGGTAAAGACTTTGAATTATAATAAGCAGTATTGGGAGAGGAATGAGATCCCTAATGCAATTAGTATTGTTTAATTAAGGGCAGAAACAAAAGAGTTTAATTTAAGAGTAATTCTTTCCTACGTGTTACATTTTAAGCAAAAGGGCTCTTTGTAAAATTAAAAGTATGGCAGGGGAGATCACAAGCATGTGTTACATGACCTGAAGCTTGTGGGAGATTCTAAACACTTCTTGCAGTCTGAAGTCCATATCTGCAGAAGGTGTTACTGATTTGGCCGGCTTAAGAACATACCTTCAGAGGGGAAATGGTTGGTAACAGTCAGAAGAAGTGGCATTGGCAGATAGACCAGGAAAATTCAGAGTCTATCTCTCTCCAGAATAATTTTTAGATGCTGGATAAACTGAGAATGAGTATTCCTCAGAGCATCCAGAGTTAGGATCATGGGATTGTAGGTGGCTCCGCTGTACAATGAGAGAGGAACAAGTCTCCAAGGGCAACTCGATATTGAAGGGAATTGACAGGTGGCTCTGTGACCATGAATGTGATTCCAGGAAGGTATCTTGCTTCCAGGGTCAAGGGTGTCACAGAATTGTTGCAGGACTTTCTAAATGGGCTGCGTAAAAAGAAGTCTTGATCTGCATTGGTATTAACAACATAGACAAATGGACAGATAAGGTACAGCATATTTAGGTTAGGGAGCAAGATAAAATTAAAAAATAGGACCTTTCATCTTTGATTACTTTTGGTGCACATGCTAGTGAGTTTAGGAATAGGACGTAGAATATTGTATGTGGTGCAGAATATGTGGCTGGCGCAGAGGAAGAGCTTAACATGTCTGGACCACAGGGACAATATTTGGAGAAGGTGGGACCCTTTACAAGCCAGGCGAGCTGTACATTAACTGAAATGGGTTGAATATCCTTGGCTGGGGCATTTTCTAGCATCGCTGGGGAAGGTTTAATTTAATTTGGTGAGGGAATGGGGCAGTTTACTTGGTAGCCAGGGAGGAGTTTGCTCGGATTCTGATTGAGATGTTCCAAAATTCTCAGGCCACAGGCGAGGAGCTCATTGACTGGAAAACAATGCATAGGATTTTAAAAAAGGGACACAAAATGCTGGAGTAACTCAGCAGGTCAGGCAGTATTGGAGGAGAACATGGATAGCTGATGTTTTGGATTGGGACCCTCCTCAGACAAATATGGTTTCTTTATCCAAGAAGGGCAGGAGGGATGTCATGTAATTATATATTGGTGAGTCTAGGGAACTTATTGGAATTAATTCTGAGGGACACAATTAATCTACAATTGGAGAGTAAAGAAAAATCAAGGATAATTAACATCTTAGTTCTGTGAAGATCTTTCAGCTTAGTTGATTGAATCTTGGAAGAGAAAACAAGTGCATGGATGAGAATGTTTAAGAAGGAACTGCAGATGTTGGAAAATCAAAGGTAGACAAAAAATGCTGGAGAAACTCAGCTGGTGAGGCAGCATCTATGAGCAAAGGAAATAGGCAACATTTCAGGTCGAAGAAGGGTTTCGACCTGAAACATTGCCTATTTCTTTCGCTCTATAGATGCTGCCTCACCCGCTGAGTTTCTCCAGCATAGATGAGAATACTGTATAGATAAGAATATCTGTATGGATTCCAGTGTGGCTTTTAATGAGGCCTTCTAGGGAAACGGGGCAACAGATAAGAATTCAGGAAGTCCAGGGTAATTAGAAAATTAGGTCCAACATTAACTTGGTGAGAGAAGGGAGATGATGATGGTAAATGGTGGCTTTTGTGACTGGAAGCCTGTGATTTACCTTAAGGATTGTTGTTGAGACTAGTGCTCTTTGTCATATACAATGATGATAGGGAGTATGCAAAATTACATGAACATTAGTAGTGTTCTGGATAATTAAAAAAGTAATCTTTAGCTATTGAATGATGTGTATGAGTTTGTAAGATAGGAAGAGCAATAGCACATGGAATTTAATTCAGAACACTTGGGGGTGAGAGGACGACTAAGGTAAGGATGGTATGGTAGGATGGATTGAGGTGAAAGGAACTTTAGTGTACTCATACAATTATTGAAGAATGTAGCAATGCAGATGGATATTCTGGTTATGCAGCCATAATGGGGACTTGTTTTCCTGAGCTGGGACATAGAATATTACATCAGGAAAATTATAGTGTGAAGATATAAAACCTGATTTAAGGCCACATCCAGTGCATTGCGTACAGTTCTGATCACCAAGCAATAGACATGATTATACTTGAAGCGTTGCAGCAGAGCAGAAGCAATTCTCCAGAATGATGCATCAAATGGTGTGTTGAAGCTTTGATGAATGATAGAAAGGGTAACTTTTTTTTTCTTGGTGCTGGACATGGGTGGGGATGGGGATTGGGTTGGGGGGGGGGGGGGGGGTGGATGAAGGCGATGGATGGTGGGGGATGGCGGAGTGAGAAAACAAATCTGACTGATATGTAAAAGAACATGAGGAATAGAGATAAGATACATATTGAAAAAAACTATTCTCCATTGCAGAGATATCCATAACTAGAAGGGATGGATTTAAGGTAAGGACTGGGAGAATATTTGCACAAAGCGATTTGAAATCTGGATCATACCGACTGAAGATAGACACAAAATGCTGGAGTAACTCAGCGGGACAGGCAGCATCTCTCGATAGAAGACATTGGTGACTTTTTGGGTTGTGACCCTTCTTTCAGTCTGAATAAGGGTCATAAAGTGAAACGTCACTCATTCCTTCTATCCAGAGATGCTGCCTGTCCTGCTGAGTTAATCCAGCATTTTGTGTCTATCTTTGGTTTAAACCAGCATCTGCAGTATCTTCCTACATCATACTGATTGAGGTGAAGGTGGAATCAGGTACTCTCCTATGTTGATAAGCATTTAGGTTATTTTTTGAGTTGAGTTTTGAGTTGAGTGCTAGAATGTGGGATTCATATAGATGGATTAATTGGGGCTGGAAATGGAACACTGGGCCGATGGGCCTTTTCCCTTGCTCTATGACTCCGTGACAATGTATATCCTATGAAATAATTGCAGTTGAAGGAGGTGTAGTACTTGCTTCATTTCTTATTAGATAAGGCCAAACATTAAATCAAGAAAACTGATTGGACAGTCTCTCAAGATAAGCAAGCAAAATAAAAGTATGGGTTTGAAAAACCTGCAGTCTTTTGGTCAAATCACATGTTGAAAATGCAGGGACACATTCAACCTTTGGAATCAGTAAGTAGAAGGAGGATGAAGTCAAAGCATGGAAATAGATTATATGGCCTATTAATCCTTGTCAACAGTTACCCTCCACATTTAGCTCTAATCACATTTACCCAATTGGTTTCCATATTTCTTTATACTCTTACTTAGTTTATCTGATCACTGTAATCTTTAATGCTGACAGTATCTGCCTCAGCCACTGAGCCTAGAAGTGTGTTTCACAACCTAAGTACTGCCGCCTTGAAGTCTCTCCTACATTATTTTCAAACAGTTTCATAGTTAATCTTTCTTTACAATGTCTTCTCATTCTAGACCCATGAGCAAGTGGAATATATTGTTTCCTATCTCGTACGTGCCAAATGGAATATAATTTAAAACATCTATTACTTATGGCCATAATCTGCAAAGTTTTAATGGAAAAAAAGGTTCATTTTTCGACTTGCTCAGAATTTCTAGTTTCTCATGACAAGTAGTATTTGGTGAGCTTTTTATACCTTCTCCAATGTACTGACTATTGGGAGAAATCCAATTCTTCCCTCTCATTGAAGTGTTATCAATGATTTAGGTTTAGTTTTGTTTAGTATTTAGTTTAGAGATACAGCATGGAATCAGGGCCTTTGGCCCACTGAATCCACGCTGACCATCGATCACCCATTCACATTAGTTCTATATTATTCCACTTTAGTTTGCCCTTCACATTAGTGCACGTGCCTCACCCGCTGAGTTTCTCCAGCATAGATGAATTGCCCTTCACATTAGGGGCAATTTACAGAGGCCCAATGATGTAGGGAACAAGAGATTGCAGAATAATCGATGATCATATGTGCACCAACCAATTGTGTGGCCATTCACTTAGCTCTCGTCTTCAGCCTGTCTCTGCCTAAAATCCTGGCCTTCCGCAGTGCTCAATAGCAACCAAGCTTGTGAAAAGCTTTTCTGTAGGCTTGGATAACTCTGCAGATGGCCATGGAGGTAAACTCAAGAAGCTCTGGACCTAAATGGTCATGTTTGTGCAGCACTACCTTGTCAAATGTGGTAGCAGGCTGGTAGCTAGCTGGCAGGCACAGCTAAAGAACTCCAGTATAACCCTATGTCTCTTGATTTACTCCTGTTACTCTGGGTTGTGAGTAATAATAAGGCTACAGTTGGGTTCTTTGCTTTCCTTTAATCACATGAAATCACGGTAACAGGTAACGCAACATGCCATCTCCACGTGACCACCAAGAGATTTTCTGTGGTACATAAAATAACTCCCCAATACAACAATTGTAAAAATCTAATACATCAACAATAATGTAATTAGTGGTTATATATCAATTATTAGAGCAACAATATCAACAATCATACAAATAACAAAATGCAATGCAATAAACTAAGATTACAGAACTATAGAATAGTTAAAAAAAAGAGTATTCTTATCCTGAGCGTATAATCGACTCATGCTTAAGAAACCATTAAACCAATCAGACATCGAGTGGCTTCCATCTGTACTGCAATAGAAGCTATGAGCTACTGTAAATCAGATGCTAAATCTTGGTTCAATCCATGTGTCGGTGGAGCTCGCTACCATTTGCATGCTTGGAATGGTAGACTAGTGCCTTGTTTGAGGAGCTTTAAGCAGACGCCATTCCCTGTTCTAAACTAATATCTGGAACACCTAGACAACAAGGACTCCTACAGTATACTCCTATTTTTAACTATAGCGCTGCCTTCAACACCATAATCCCATCCCATTACAGATTTCTCGCAACTGATGTTTTGTTTCTTGTGCTTCCTGTGATTTTTTTTCCTACATTTCTTTCTCACTCATCTTCTCTGTTCTCCTCTCTCCAATCGCTGCAAGCTTGATTTCCAACTTATTTTACATGTGAAATGTTATCAATCTGAGATGTTAACATCTCCAAACTCCTGGGACCCAGGAATCAGCACATCCTCTGCCACTGGATCTTTGACTTTCTGCCCACACATCACAATCAGTGACCATAGATGAGAACACCTTCTCCACAATAATTCTCAGCACCAGTGCCTTGCAAGGTTGTGTTCTCAGTGCCCTACTATACTCCCTATAAACTTATGACTGTGCAGCCAAATTCAGCTCAAAGTTTTAGTTTAGAGATACAGCGTGGCAGCAGGCCCATTGGCCGCCAAGTCTGTGCCGACCAATGATCACACGTGCACTAGTTCTGCTATCCCAGTTTTGCATCCTACACACTAGGGGCAATTTACAGTAGCCAATTAACCGTCAAACCTGCCATCTTTGGAATATGGGAGGAAATCAGAGCACCCAGGGAAAACCCTTGTGGTCACAGAGAGAATGTACAAATTCCATACAGACAGCATCCTTAATCAGTATTGAACCTGGGTCTCTGGTGCTGTAAGGCAGCAACTCTACCACTGTGCTGCCCCTATCTCCATCTACACCTCTGCTGATGTAGCTGCTGCTACTGCTGCTTGCTGCTACTGGCGCCAACGATGGCGGCCACGGTGTACTGCTCCTCAAAGATTAAAAAGACTAGGCTTGTATTCACTGGAGTTTAGAAGGATGAGGGGGAATCTTATAGAAACATATAAAATTATAAAAGGACTGGACAAGCTAGATGCAGGAAAAATGTTCCCAATGTTGGGCAAGTCCAGAACCAGGGGCCACAGTCTTAGAATAAAGGGGAGGTCATTTAAGACTGAGGTGAGAAAAAACGTTTTCACCCAGAGAGTTGTGAATTTATGGAATTCCCTGCCACAGAGGGCAGTGGAGGCCAAGTCACTGGATGGATTTGAGAGAGAGAGATAGAGCTCTAGGGGCTAGTGGAGTCAAGGGATATGGGGAGAAGGCAGGCACGGGTTATTGATATGGGACGATCAGCCATGATCACAATGAATGGCGGTGCTGGCTCGAAGGGCGGAATGGCCTCCTCCTGCACCTATTTTCTATGTTTCTATGTTTCCTTGCTGTTTTGTATGTGTTTGTTCGTTTGTTCGTGTGTATCGTTTGTGAAAACTCTACAAAGATTACTTTCAGGAGGGAGGTATTCATAAACATTGGACATACAGTACCTCCAAACATCGTTCCGGATTTCTCTCATTCCCCGGATTATTCGGATATACTCGTCGGCGGGGCTGTGGCTGCGTTCAAGGTCTTGAGACGGAGGAGGACCCATGGGAAGCATTCTGGAGCACTCACCCGACTCCGGCGATGAGGATCACGCACACCACTACCGAGCATATTTCTGGCAAACGTATGTTCTCTCAAGAACAAAGTGGACGAACTGCAACTCCTGCATCGGACAAACAAGGACTCTCTCGAGCTGCTGCCCTGTGTTTCACCGAGACCTGGCTTTGTGAGTCGACCCGGGACAGAGCGCTGCAACTGGCTAGCTTCCAACTTTACAGAGCGGATCGCGAAGTGGCAGCGGGGAAATCAAGAGGCGGTGGAATATGCTTCTATACCAACCAGGACTGGTGCAGCGACATCACGGTACTGTCAAATTTCTGCTCTCCGAACCTAGAATCCCTCCTTATAAATTGCAAGCCCTTCTACTCTCCGAGGGAATTTAACTCGTTTATTCTCACTAGAGTTTACATTCCTCCCCAAGCCTGCGTACGTGAGGCGCAAATGCAACTTGCTGACCAAGTAATGAGGGTAGAGAGTGACTTCCCGGACTCCATGGTCATTGTTTTGGGAGACTTTAACAAAGCTAACCTCAGCCGTGACCTTCCAAAATACAGACTTCATGTTACCTGCCCCACCAGAAGGGAGAGAACACTCAATCACTGTTATACGACAATCAAGAACGCATATCGTTCTGTTCCCTGGGCGGGTCTGGGTCTCTCTGATCATTGTCTAGTTAACCATATTCCAACCTACAGGCAGAAGCTAAAAGCTGCTAAGCCTGTGGTCAGAACAACGAAAAGATGGACAAGCGAGGGCATTGAGAACCTACAATCCTGCTTTGACTGCATGGAGTGGAATGTGTTCAGGGAAGCAACCACAAGCCTCGATGAGTATACGGACACTGTATCATCATATGTCAGCTTTTGCGAGGACAGTTGCATTCCAACATGGTTCAACAACAACAAGCCCCGGTTCACTGCAGAACTCAGACAGCTCTGACGGTCTAAAGAGGAGCCCCACAGGAGCGGGGAGGCAGACCTCTACAGGCAGGCCAAGTACAAGCTGAGAAGAGGAATCAGAGCTGCCAGGAAACGTACTCTGAGAGGTTGAGGAGCAGGTTCTCAGCTAGTCGCTCTTCTTCAGTTTGGAAGGGCTTGCAAGAAATTACCAGCTACAAGAGGAAAGCCCCCCGCTCTTTGGACAATCGTCAGCTGATCAACATAGAAACATAGACATAGAAACATAGAAATTAGGTGCAGGAGTAGGCCATTCGGCCCTTCGAGCCTGCACCACCATTCAATATGATCATGGCTGATCATCCAACTCAGTATCCCGTACCTGCCTTCTCTCCATACCCTCTGATCCCCTTAGCCACAAGGGCCACATCTAACTCCCTCTTAAATATAGCCAATGAACTGGCCTCGACTACCCTCTGTGGCAGAGAGTTCCAGAGATTCACCACTCTCTGTGTGAAAAAAGTTCTTCTCATCTCGGTTTTAAAGGATTTCCCCCTTATCCTTAAGCTGTGACCCCTTGTCCTGGACTTCCCCAACATCGGGAGCAATCTTCCTGCATCTAGCCTGTCCAACCCCTTAAGAATTTTATAAGTTTCTATAAAGAGTATTACTGCAGGTTTGAAAATCAGAAACATAACCCTTGTACCCCCTCTCCCCCCCCCCCCCCCAACCAACACAGCCAGACCCCAGTCTACAAAGAATGAACCCTGCACCCTCTCTTTCCCATTCACCACTTCACACCTACTTAAGGCAAGACTCCAGTATGAAAAGACTGGACCATTTCCCACCTCAACCAACACTTCACACCCACTCACAGCCTGACCTCATTCTGCAAAGACTGGGCCCTTCTACACCCACCCCCCTCCAATCACAACTTCACACCCAATCAACCACACCCTCTGAGTTGCACAACATTACTTCTCTATCATCAAAAATAAAAATAGAGGTGGTGGAGAGGCTTTTCAGAGGACAAAAAAGCTGGAAAGCTCCAGCACCTGACAATGTTTCCACCTCTACTCCTAAGCTCTGTGCCAAGCAGCTGGTACTGTTATATACAGATATTTTTAACCAGTCCCTGCAAACATGTACTGTCCCTGCCTGCTTCAAAGTCTCCACTATTGTCCCTGTACCCTAAAAGGTAAGGATTACTTGTCTTAATGACTACAGGCCTGTCGCACTGACCTCTGTAGTCATGAAGACACTCGAAAGGCTTGTGCTGGCCAAGCTGAAAAATATCACAAACTGGAACCTCTGCAGTTTGCATATCGGGCTAATAGATCTGTGAATGATGCAGTCAACCTGGGCCTGCACTTCATCCTACAGCATCTGGACCGCCAGGGGACCTATGCGAGGATGCTGTTTGTTGATTTTAGCTTTGCATTCACCACCATTGTACCAGAGCTACTACACTCCAAACTTTCCGAGTTGACTGTGCCTGAACCCCTCTGTCGGTGAAGCACCAGTTTCCTGACAGACAGGAAACAGCATGTGAGACTGGGAAAGCACATTTCGGACACGCAAACGCTCAGCATAGGAGCACCGCGAGGCTGCTTACTCTCTCCTCTCCTCTACTCTCTCTACACCAATGACTGCACCTCCACAGACAGCTCTGTCAAGCTTCTCAAGTTTGCGGACAACAAAACCCTGATTGGACTAATCCAGGATGGGGAAGAATCTGCCTACACGCAGGAAGTGTCACAGCTGGCGTCCTGGTGCCATCGCAACAACCTAGTGCTCAATGCTCTTTTTTTTTTTTTTTTTTAATATTTTATTTTATTAGAAGTAAGTACAGTCATATGGCACCAAAGTGCCTAATATATATTTTCATAATACATTTTATGTACAACTTCTTTTTTTTTTTTGTTACACTGAAAAAAGATTAGAATAAGAAAAAGAAGTTAGATAGTAAAGGATAGAAAGATGTGAAATATATAGTGTGTGAAAAAAGAAAACGAGTAAATGAAAAAAGTTGAGAGAGAGAATAGAGAGAAGAAAAGAAAAAAAGAGGAGATCATTATTTATAGTCTTGACCAACCCTCGTCCAGTCCTGAAACAGTTATTTTTTACAATTGTGTTGCACCATATGATTCCAAAAAAACGACGAATGGAGACCAACTCGTTATGAATTGGTCTGATTTATCCATTAGGAGGAATCGCATTTCCTCAAGATGAGCGGTGTCCAACATACTTGCAATCCACATTTTAAGCGTTGGTATTGATGTACCCTTCCAAAATTTAAGAATTAATTTTTTTGCTATTATTAAACCATAGTTAAGGAATAGATTTTGAGATGTGTTCAATTTATTCCCATCTTCCATTACGCCAAATATAATCATTTCAGTATTAGGTTCCATTCTTGTCTTGAATAATTTTGTAAATATTTCAAAAATATCATTCCAAAATCTATAAAGTTTTATGCAGGAGACTAAGGAGTGTGTTATAGTTGCCTTTTGGGCTAGACATTTATCACAAGTGGCGGATATGTTTGGATAAAATTTGTTCAATCTTGTTTTTGAGTAATATAATCTATGTACAATTTTAAATTGAATTAAATTATGTCTTACATTAATTGAACATTTGTGAATATATATCAGGTATTTTTCCCATTTAACCTTCGTAATTTTTATCATTAGTTCCCGTTCCCACTCTTCTCTAAGTACCTCTGTCGATGGTAGGTCTATATTTAGAATACTATTATATAAATATGATATTAATTTTTGTGAGTCAGCTTCAATATTCATTGCCTCTTCCAATAAGTCAGGAGTTACTTTTTGATATCCTTGTATATATTTTTTCACGAAATCGCAAATCTGAAGATATTTAAAATATTGGTTGTTTTTCAATTTAAATTTTAATTGTAATTGTTGGAATGATAGTAAGTTTCCCATTTCATACATATCCCCGATCCTTCTAATTCCGAGACTTTCCCATTGGTTATATGTCTTATCAATAAGAGATGGTTTAAATAAAGGGTTATTCGCTATTGGCATTAACAGTGATAGATTTCTTAATTTTAAAGATAATTTTATTTGTTTCCAAATTCTTATTGTACCATATATAATTGGGTTCTTCTTATATATTGTGTTATTCAGTTTTTTTGGGGAGAAGAGGATCGTTCCTATATTACTAGGATGGCAATCCTCCTTCTCCATTTTTATCCATTCTGTCTGTTGGGTAGCACTATCCAACCAATAAATCATATTCTTAATATGCACTGCCCAGTAATAATACATAAAATTCGGAAGTGAAAGTCCCCCGACCTCTTTTGGTTTACATAAGTGTTTTTTTGTGATTCTATGTGATCTATAGTCCCAAATATAATTAGTAATATTAGAGTCTAATTTTAAAAAAAAGTATTTTGGTATATATACCGGTATAGATTGAAATAGGTATAGTAATTGTGGTAGGAAGATCATTTTTATTGCATTTATTCTACCTAATAATGATAAGGGAAGTGTTTTCCAAAATTTAATCAACGTATTAAGTTTATTTAATAAAGGCATGAAATTAGCATTGAATAATGCTTTATATTTTCTAGTAATCTGAATACCCAAATATTTAAATTTTTCTGTTGCGATTTTAAAGGGGAACTTCAGTAAGTGTGTAGGTTCTTGAGGTTTTAATGTCATGATTTCACTTTTATTCCAGTTTATTCTATATCCAGAAAAAGACCCAAATTCCTCTATTAAGTTTAATAAATTTGGTATGCTCGTTTGTGACTTTGTAATATATAAAAGTATATCGTCTGCATATAATGAGATTTTATTCTTTGAGTCTCTGGTATTATAGCCCTGAATATTCGGATGAATTCTTATACTTTCAGCCAGGGGTTCTATCATAAGGGCAAATAGCAGGGGTGATAGTGCACATCCCTGCCTATTACCCCTTGATAGTTGAAATTTTTGAGATAACATGTTATTAGTTAAAATTCTTGCCATCGGTTTATCATATAATAATTTTACCCATCTTATAAAATTCTCTCCCATATTAAATTTTTGTAGTACTTTATATAAGTATTGCCACTCTACCTGATCAAATGCTTTCTCTGCATCCAAAGAAATAATTGATATATCTTCTTCCTCTACTTTATGCGAGTACATTATATTAAACAGACGTCTCAGATTATTAAATGAGTATCTTTTAGGTATAAACCCCGTTTGATCAGGGTTTATCAATTTACTAATATATTTGCTTAATCTTCTTGATAAAATCTTTGCTAAAATTTTCTGATCTGTATTTAAAAGTGATATAGCTCTGTACGAGCCCGGATCTTCTAAATCTTTATCTTTTTTTGGAATAAGTGTAATAGTTGATTCTGTTAGTGTTTCAGGTAGTTTGTTTTCTTTAAAAGCATGGGAGTATAAATTAAATAAATAAGGGGTTGTTATCTCCTGAAATTTTTTATAAAATTCATTATTAAAACCATCTGGTCCCGGTGTCTTACCATTTTTCAGCGATTTTATTGTTTCACCTATTTCTTTGATTGTAATTTGAGCTCCTAATTCCTCTTGTTCCAAAAGGTCCAGTATTGGAAGATTACAATTATCTAGAAATTTTTTTATTTTACTATCTTCTCTTTTAATTTTAGATGTATATAAGTTTTGATAAAATTGGGCAAATCTATTATTAATATCTTTAGGTAGTATTAGTAATTCTCCTTTCTCTGATTTAATTTTGGTTATAGTATTTTCCTTTTCTTGTTTTTTCAATTGGCGAGCTAAAAGCTTATGTGGTTTGTCACCAAACTCAAAATGTTCCTGTTTTGTCATTTGGAATAGTCTTATTACCCTTGCCGATAAAATTCGATTAAGTTTAAATTTCAGTAATATTATCTTATTGTGTTTATCTGTCGTGGAATCTTTGGCATTATCCATCTCTAACTGTCTGATTTCTTGTTCTAACAACAATTGTTCTGTCTTATTCTTTTTATTTTGAAAACTTTGATATGAAATTATAATTCCTCTCATAAATGCCTTAAAAGTTTTCCATAATAAAGAAGGCAAAGTACCTGGTATATCATTTGTATCGAAAAAAAGTTCCATTTGTTGTTTTAAATATTGATAGCCTTGCACGTCATTTAAAATATGTGTATTAAACCTCCAAAAAAATTTTTTGCCCGGCATTCCCTCAAATTTTACTGAAAATGTCAACGGGGAGTGATCTGAGATACTACTAATGTGGTATGTTGGGTTGTTTGTATATGGCATTAATTTCATATCCACTAAAAAATAATCAATTCTTGAATAAGTTTTATGCACCGAAGAGTAAAACGAGTATTCCCTTCCAACTGGATTAGCAGATCTCCATACATCTATTATATTCGTATTTTTTTATGTATGTATTTAGAAGTTCGCTAGTTTTAGATTTTAAATTACTCTTCTTTTGTTTTGCTGATTTATCTAGATACGAATCTAAAACACAGTTAAAGTCCCCCCCTATTATCACATTTTGGTAATTAAACTCTGATATTATGTCAATAATTTTATCAAAAAAGTGGGGGTTATCAAAATTCGGAGCATAAATATTTATCAAAGTAAGTGGGGTTGCATAAATTTCACCCGAAACTATAATATATCTTCCCTCTTTATCTGATATGGTATTCTTTAATTTAAAAGGAATACCTTTCCTAATAAGAATAGCTGTACCCCTAGATTTAGAAGTAAATGAGGAGTAGTATGTTTGGCCTATCCAATTCGCCTTTAATCTTATTTGTGTTTGTTGTTTCATGTGTGTCTCCTGCAAAAACATTATGTCGCTTTTCAACGATTTTAGTTGGGCAAAAATTTTACCCCTCTTAATTGGTTCGTTGGCACCCCGTATATTCCAACTACAAAATGTAATTCCTCCATTCTTTATTTGTCTATCGTCTTGCATTGTAAATCAGGGTAATATTCCTGAATCATATGGTGCAAACAAATACCTCAGAACTTTAGGACTTGGGTGGTCATCCCGGTTTATTAGATTTATATTGCATCTCCTTCTTGTAAAGTGCCTTAGAAAAAGAAAAAAAGAATGTGATACACAATTACTTTCAAAAAAATTAAACAGATAAAAATCTTGATTGTGCTTTAAAAAAAAAGGTGCTATTAAGGTATCTAAGGGAAGATACCTTAAGGACGAATAGCCATCAACGATGGCTAAAAATGTATAGACCTCCATGATGTTGTTATACATTGAGCTCCTCCCCCTTGGCGAATCCTCATAAAAAGTTACATATCGTTTCATATTGTGTTTTTTCTTATATGAGTTTATCAAATCAGTGCTAGTGACAGCCGAGAGAAAAAAGAGACATAAGGAATAAAAAAACAAAACAAATATAGAACAAACATATACACGATTATATAAGTATATATGTCCCTCTAATTTATCCAATCTTAATCTAATCTAAACTTTCCCATATATATCCACCCTGTATTCTTACATAATATCCCATTCTATAACTACCATACATCATACAAGCTGGTACCAAAGGGTTAACTACCGTACAAGCAGGTGCCAAGGGGTTAAACTTTGAGCTTTGCATCCAAGGTTGAATATAACCAAGCTCTCTGAATAACACATTCCAACGAGATAAGCTTTATAATTGTCTGGGTAGCTCGGCCATTTTAATCAGTTCAGAACTTTGTAAAAAGTTCAGATTTCTTCATTGTTGGCAGCTTGACCCGATGTTTTCTTAACGATATCCTCTGCATACTTTAAAGCTTTTCCGGGAGCTGCAAATGAGCGTTCAACGCCGTTATAAGTTATCTTCATTTTTCCGGGAAACAAAATTCCATATCTTACTCCCGGGACTTCCCTCAAAGTGTGTCTTGCCGGTGTAAACAATCTCATTTTCTGGACTACCTCAGGAGAGTAATCGCGAAATATTCGCACATCATCCCCACGGTATGTCAGCTTCTTCCCATGAGTGATCTTTTTCAATATAAATTCCACTGAAGAGATGTCACGGAATTTCACAATTATCTGTCTTGAATCATTTGTTCCTCTTCCAACTCGTTTAGCGACGTCTGTTCTTGGTTCTTCCGACAATTCCAACACATCTTTGAGTAAGTCAGTAACGAAAGTACATGTTTGAGATTCATGTCCCTCTCGTCCTTCCTTTACTCCGAGAATCCTCAGGTTATATCTCCGATTTCCTGATTCCAGGTCCAGACATTTATCAGTCATTCTTCCAAGTTTTTCCTCTTCAGTTTTCTGTGATTGTTTCAAATTCTTTATTTCCGAGACAATCTCTTTTATTTCATTCTCCATCTCTTCCATTATCTCATCCAGCTTTCCGATATCATCACTTACACCTTTAAATTTCTTGTTGTAATCATTTTCAATTCTGACACACTCTGATTTTAATCTCTTATCAAATTCCTTATACTGCTTTTTGAGTTCTTTTAACTCACTGCAAGTATTATCAATTTTTTGAGAAATACTCTCCATGTTAGTTTCCATACTCTGTTTATTACTTTCCATGTGAGACTCTATACTTTGCATCTTCTCCAGTGTCATGTTAATTGTAGCAGTCATATCTAAAAGCATTTGCTTCACCTCTTTCTCCTTCTTGTCTCCTTTTGTTGCCATTTCAAGCAGAGACCCTTGGCTGTAAGAATCTTCTTCTTCTGTCGTTTGCAGAGTATCCAAAACTTCCTCGAGCTGAAGGCTGATAGTATTTTTCTCTGGCGCCCTTGAACGATTATCTCTGCTCATTTAAACTCATTTAAACACCCGATTTCACCATTAATCTCCCCGATTTTCACGTCACCTTCTGATGATAACACCCTTACACAACACCAGGCGACTTCGGTGAGTTTTTTAAAAAAATCGGTGCTGACTTAAACGACTTTTACAATTTTTTTTCGGGGGAGAAGCTCAGTGCCGCGCCTTAATTCTCCATGACGCCGCCGGAAGTCCCCGTGCTCAATGCTCTTAAGACAGTGGAATTGATTTTAGACTTTAGGAGACCTCCCCCTCCCCTCACCCCACTGATCGTCAACAACACCACAGTCACATCTGTGGAGTCTTTTAAGTTCCTGGGAACCATCATCTCCAAGGACCTTAAGTGGGGGGTTATCATCGACTCCACAGTCAAAAAGGCACAACAGAGGATGTACTTCCTACGGCAGCTGAGGAAACACTATCTACCACAGGCAATGATGGTCCAATTCTACACAGCCATCGTAGAGTCTGTTCTCACCTTCTCCATCATGGTCTGGTTTGGCTCAGCCACCAAGCACGACACCTGGAGGCTGCAGCGAATCGTCCGATCAGCAGAGAAGGTTATTGGCTGCAATCTTCCCTCCATTGATGAACTGTACACTGCAAGGGCCAAGAAGCGAGCGGGCAAGATCATCTCTGACGCCTCTCACACTGGCCACAAACTGTTTGAATCACTTCCCTCTGGATGGCGACTCCGGACTGTCAATGCTGCCACAGCCAGACATAAAAACAGTTTTTATCCATGAGTAGTTGCTCTACTCAACAGCCAAAAATCTGTAGCCTCCCTTTGATCTGGTATTTTGTTGGTTCACATGCTTGGTCAATGGTGTTTTATCATTAATGTTTTATTATTATTAATGTTTAGTGTTTTCTGAGTCATTCGTAACTGTCACTGTATGTCATGTTGTTACTTGTGGGCGGAGCACCAAGGCAAATTTCTTGTATGTGAATACTTGACCAATAAACGTACTTACTTACTTACTTACTTACTGATGACACCACTGTTGTGAGCTGAATCACGAACAATGACTAGATGGAGTACAGGAAGGAGATAGAGAACTTAACAACATGGTGTCAGGACAACAACCTCTCCCTCAATGTTAGCAAGACAAAAATGCTAGTTATTGACTTCAGTTGTGATGGAGTATATGCCCCAATCAGCATCAATTATGCTGAAGTGGAAATAGTTGAGAGCTTCAGGTTCCCTGGCATAAATATACCAATGACATGTAATGGATATTGAAACGACAGCCAAGAAGACACACCGACAACTCTACTTCCTTAGGAGATTGAGCAAATTTGGCATGTCTCCAGTGACTATTACTAACTTCTACAGATGCACCATGGAAAGCACACTGTCGAGTTGCATCATAGCTTTCTTTGGGACCAGCTTTACCCAAGACCCTAGGAAATTGCAGAGAGTTGTAGATAAGGCCCAGTCCACCACATAGGCCAGGTTCCCCTTCATTGACTCCATCTATACTTTATGCTGTCTTGGAAAAGTAGCCAACCTAATCAAAGACCTGTCGCACTCTGAGCATTGCCTCTTCTCTCTGCTCCCATTGGGCAAAAGGTACAGACGCATGACCCACATGGTCACATGGAGAACTTCCAATCTCTACACAGTTGCACCAGGAGTCATGATTGAAACTGGATCCGCAAAGATGTGATGCAACAGCATTTTACATATTAATCACAATAGGGAAGGAGGATATTTGATGTTTTTATACTATGCTGGCTCCCACATCAATCCTCACAGTCACTTTCTCCCTCCTATTTCAATGTAACCTCTTCACTCTCAAATGCTGATCAACTTTTTCCTGATTCTGTTACCGCCCACCTACACAGGGGGCAATTTACAGTAGCCAATTAATTTACAAGTATGACTTTTTGGGAAGAAAGCAATGTACCTGGCGATAACCTGTATGATCACAGTGAGAACGTGTCTCAAGGGGAAGGCCGACCAATCTTTGGCGAACACAGGAGAGCTTTGCCAGAAGTCAGGTGCTAGCCCCCATACCTAGTCTCGCATAGATCGATGCAAGCTTTCCAATTCACTTATGAATGAAGAGATCAGGATGATGAGGATCTCCCCTTTGAAAAGCGTAGTCATAACTACTCTCAGCACCACTTTGACTCAGTTGTTGACAGCAATTGCTAAAATTACACCTCAGGAGCATGCACTAATGTGATAAATGATGCATTAGTTGGACATTGCAATAATAGTGAGGCACGCACAAAAATATTAGGTACACAGTTCTCGAGCTTCAGAATTCCAGTTCATGTTTCTCACTGTTAATGAATTTTAAGCCATTTTTTATAATATCAAAATGTGAAGTGCAATAATCTGAGCATTTAACCTTTGGCTAGGGAGCGCTTTTCCAGTAATATAAGATGATTTGCTACTTTTATTTTTATGAGAGCTCTCTATAGAATCTGGCAACTGCACTTCTATAATTAAATAAATAGAAATGGAACAAACCTTCCAACTGTTTGTCTTAGATGTAATTTAATGTCTATTTTTTTTCAATATCATTTCTAGGACACATACAGAGCATCGAAGCTTCATTCTTCACTGTCGAATTATGTCTTCTTGCCCATCTGAATAAAAATCTGGCTTGGAAATGTAGAAACTGCTAAATTCCCCAAAACGGGGAAAGGGATCATAATGGGATAAACTAATGTCTCAACACAGGCAATGCTTTGAATCTATGTTGCTAGTTGTTTGGGATCGTTTTACGCATTAGGTATTAATAGAAAGATTAAACGAGAACTTACCGTTTGAAGTTTGATCTTTATTTTATGAGAAGTTGAAGTGAGGGATTACGTGAAGAGCCCACCCGTCCGCATGCGCGTCAATCTTTAGAGCAGCTGTATGAAACCACAGAATAGTTGCTGACGTAAGCTATAGAAGGATTAACGATCTTAGAACTACCAAATGATCTTTATGAGAAGTAGGGTTGGGAGTGGAGGGCACTCCCTCACTTCAACTTCTCATAAAATAAATATCAAACTTCAAACGGTATGTTCTCGCTTAATCTTTCTATTTTATATCAAAGTCACGTGAGTGACTATGTGAAGACTTCAAAGCTCTGTGGTTTCATGCAGTAACCCAGTCTGTGTATAAAACACTTAAAGAGATAAACCATTAATGGTAGAAAAAACATGGGTTATTAATACCATGATGTTAACTTGCATACATGTCCATTGTTCTTAACCGGACCATAGTCCCAATTGCCTTTGAGTTAGACAATAACTCATGCAACACTGTGCAGAATTCTATCTGCCAATATCCAGACATATTCAACCAAATTTCTTAATTTATTAACAGGCACTATGTAAGCCTCTTGCTGCATGATGAAAGGGAAATATCCATTCTATTGGCTGCTAATGAGCCATCAGCAATACCTTGAGACTATTGACTAACAATAAAGAAAGTATCTTTCATCTCATAGGTACTAGCAAGCTCAATGCACTTGTATACCTAATGACACCCCCAATCTCTGCTCTAGTGGGTATGCTGTCAACTTCAAAGGACAAAGCAGCACAAGCAGTCGATTGTGCTATCACATGAACGCTTCTCTAGGCTCAAACTGAAAACCACACAAACTTCTGTTACTTCCATTTAAAAGTAACTCACATATTTTGTTCACAAGCTTCCCATACAATCGTGCAGAGCTAGCTGCCCGAGAAGACAGGCTGCCCCAGCCATCACTCGTGACCGAGTTGCTTCAGCCGCCTTACCATGGCCTGAATGAATAGGCAAAATTGGCACTATTAAATTTCATGTTGCCTCATTCTTAATATCGCAAGAAGTATCTACTGATAACCCCTAAGTTTTATCAGCTGCAAATTTTGCATATTATCTAAACTCAATGACACAATGCCCTTTGATCTGAGTAGGGCAGCATTGGCTTCCACCACTGCCTTAATTATCAAAACACCAGATAATCTGTGCCTCATGTGTCTATAGATATGGCAAAGTATACATTGTCAAGATCGATTCTCTGAATCAGTTAGATTGCTGAAAGGCAATCATCCATCTTAAACTGGGTAAATAAACACATGATTAGCCAAATGCTAACCTGATTCTGTAATCTTGCGAAGTATCAGAAATATACCCCTCTTGTTCTTGGCCAGACCACTCATCCTCCGATGAGATGTCACTGATTCCACTCGGAACCACCGTTCCTCTATTGACCATACGGACGGAAATTTATTTTTGTCTTCTCTTGCCACGGAAGATGCATTATCAAGTATTCATACATTTCGCTGATAACATATAATCAGAACCTTATGACTATTGACTAACAATAAAGGAAACACAGAACTGAAAACACAGTCTCCCTTTGATGTGGGAATACTAGTTCCTTGTCAACTCTTGACTATAAGAGTCACCACAAATTCTCAGCTTTCTTCCTCAGAGTGGAATTTTAGCATAATGCAAGCCTGAATCAGGAATTGCCTCACAGTCCTCTGACTGAAACCACTTGTCCGAGTCGCCAGAGTGCACAACACAATCTCTTCGACCCGCCACTCAATCAGGAATACTGGTATTGTTGATTCACAACATGAACCTGCAGGTCAGATAAAAAATATTATATGCCAGACCAGCTTCCTGCTGGTAGCTACTTATCCCAGAGAGGATGGCAATGATGATTCCAATGAACTGGCAACTCTACTAACTGAGGAGAAAATAAACCTTGTGTTGAGGAAGACTTCAACTACTTCATTCTACTGAGTAGTCTGATAACCTCAATCACAGATGATGAGGCAGTGCTTCCCTTGTCAATATGACCCATATGGCCAGCCAGTTCCATGATGGTCTACCCTGAACCCAGGGAAACCAAGCTGTTCCTACTTGGAACTTACAGAGGTTCCTATGCAAGGCACCCTGCCAATGTCTCTGCATCAGCCTGATCTATCCCAGAAACAGTGAAAAAATACTAGACAGCCCATGCTGCCAGTAAACCCAAACCTGGGCTGACAGACTGCTCCATTTCGGAGTTTTACGGAGGTTAATAAAGAAACCTTACCTGCCAGCGTCTCTGAACCCGGGTCAATTTGCTTGTTGGAGCATCAGCTATGTTCTATTTGCAGACCCTATCTGTCATGCTTGTCATTTCTTCAGCTGGTGTGATGTTCGATAGCTGATGCCGCTGGCCAACTCCTCTAGTAGTGGCCTTTTGCGACTCTCGTATATCATGCATTAAAGCATGGGATTCAGGCGCATAGTCATGTTCGGAGTCATGTTCAGAGTCAGCTCCATACTAATCTCTGACACTCCCTTAGGGAGAATTAGTGCACCCCGAACTGGGCGTTGCCACATGCGTATGACTCGAACTGCCTGTGCATGCTTCCATAACACGGAGCATATTTTGTGACACCATCTCCGATAGTCTTTCGAGTGGGAGGAATATTCCAACCCTGAACCAGGAGTTGCTACAGGCATATGATTTGAACTGCCTGTGCATGCCTCTGTAACATGGAGCATATTTATTTGGCATCATCACCAACACTCCTTTCATGTGAGTGGGAGGAATATTGCAACCCTGAACCAGGAGCTGCCTCAGGCATATGACTTGAACAACCTGTGCCTGCGTCCGTAACACGGAGCATATTATTTGGCACCATCTCCAACACTCCTTACATCTGAGTGGGAGGAATATTGCAACCCTGAACCAGGAGCTACCTCAGGCGTATGATTCGAACTGCCTGTACATGCCTCCGTATCACGGAGCATTTCTCGTGCCACCATCTGATTCATCAGGTGTTCCAATTGAGACAAACTGCCAATCACATCTGCCATAGATGTGGGGACAGAATCCCCTTGACCCAAATCGTCCGACATGACTTGGCCCACAGATTTGGCTTTGACTTTGCCCCGACTCGGGATTGTCAAGCTGCTCCCTCTATGAGCCGAATCAGGACTAGCTGTGCAGATCGGTGCTCTGTCGGTATCTTCATTGTTTATTTATACTTACCAGACAGGTTGCACCGGCTAGTGACTCCGAGTCCTTGCTCCCTCAACGGAGTATTTCAGGGAGGAAATAGAGCGCAACCCTGTACCAGGTTTTGTTTCCTTAGGCCTCTGGCCCCCATATGACTCGGATGAGCCGGCATTATAATCGGAGTCACCTCTTCCCGATAGTCCGCTAGACAGAGTGGGAGAAATACTGCAACCCTGCCAGGTGTTGTCACAGGCAAATTACTGGAGCTGTCTGTAAAGCCTCGGGTATGCGGAACACAGTTCATATGATTTAAACAGAAGCATAGCCCCATTGGATCAAAGATTCGACTGATTTGTCGATATCCACATGGTTGGGGTCTCTTCTGAATGATCTCCAACAGTCCCCTCTACTGAGCGGAAATTATCATGATGCTACCCTGCACTAGTTATTGCTCCACAGGTGTCTAATAGACAGCTGAAAAAAGGCTTCCCAAGCCAGGAGCTATTTTCTGGAGCCTCAATGGAGTTCCTCCAAACAGCCGCCCGCTCCAGTGGAGCCCCATTCTGTGCCGTAATGGCAAGTCAAATTTTACTACACCACATGGTGTATGATAATAAATGTCCTATCTGCTGCAATAGTCACAAACGTGACCGAACAGCAACCGCTATTAAAACTGCCAGCTCTATTTATAACTACCTTAAGCGGCCTTTTCACGGGGCGACTTGACGCAAGAGTTAACAGGAGTTTAACATCGTGGGAACCTCGTGCGATAACAGTACGGCATTCGTGGACCACCGTGGACCACCGTAGCGCTAACGGCAGGTCATCGTGTAACTTGGTCACTCGGGAGAAAATTCAAGAAAGTTTGAATTTCTCCAAGAGTGACTTGTACACTTGTGGTTGAGTATTGCAACATTATATGAATGTAGTGGCCAGTGCGATATCCGTAATAACTCTTGCGGGTACCGTGGGAACTCCTGCGAACGGTGAACCCGGAAGCTGGACAGAGGGAACGGTGAGTAAAAATTATCTTATGTGGGATTGAATTTAAAAAAATAAATAAAAATAAAGATTTGCATCCGCATATGGACATCAACTTATTCATGAGTTATGTTAATGAGATTCAAGAAAATAACTATAATCTTTAAAAGGGACTTTAAAAGGGACTTTACTGAAAGGTTACGCATTTTTATGGTCCGTGAGAAATTTTTCACATGTACTTCTTTGAGAGATACAGGTCGGAGTCCTCGGGTCCAGGGGTCCGGAACGCTACCAATCAATGTTGTACAGAGACCCGTGTAAGGAGTGAACTGCACATGCTGGTTTAAACCGAAGACAGACACAAAAAGCTGGAGTAACTCAGCGAGTCAAGCAGCATCTCTGGAGAAAAAAAGCTGATGTTTCGGGATGAGACACATCTTCAGACTCAATTCCGATTAGGCTGTCTGAAGAAGGGTTCCGGTGTTGGGGGAGTCCAGAACCAGGGTCCCAGTTTTACAGTCTACCGTGGGAACTCTTTAACTCAGTAAAGTAAAGTAGCCTTTATTGTCATATCAGCGCACAGGCAGCAGTTGACTGTTGCTCTATTCAGTTTCCCAGGGGGTCGGGACGGGACTGGAGTTGGGAGAGAAAGGTGGGGGAGTCGAGGGAGAGGAGGGGGAGACAGATGGGGGTGTCTTCATTTACTGACGGCGGGTGTCTGTCACTGAAACAGGCAGGTGAGATTTCACATCCACCTTGTGTGTGCCTCTCTCTCTCTCTCCCTCCCTCTTACACAGGCTGAGAGACTCTGCCTCTGTGAGTGTACGTCTCATTCTCCCCCTCTCCCACACACAGTAAGACCGAGGTACTGTGCTCAGTCCATCTGTGTCTCCCACATACACAGTAAAATATGTCTCCAAATGAGCCAATTCAACCAAGGGAGGATATATATAGTGTGTGAAAAAAAAAGTTACATCATTTGTGTCACGTGTAGTTCACGATGTTCATTCAAGATTTAACGGGAAAGCTCGGGAAACGGACAAGTTCACTCGCACAAATAGCAGAAATGCCGAGTACCGTGGGAACTCTTTATCTACTGCCGTTATATCGTGCGAGACTCGTGCTGGACCACGACCTCTTCACTCTGGTGACATCTTGCGTCAACTCGCCCCGTGAAAAAGCCCCATTAATCAGTTCTTCAGATTTTTACTTTAAGTAAAGAACTATGTGTAGTATATTGAAATGCCCCTACTAATAGAGCACACACTATAAGCTGGTCTCCAGCATATGCAACCTCAGCAGCATCTATGTTTAAAAATGTATGGGCACTATGGCAGCTGAGCTACCTAGAGTTCGCTCCCCTGCCCGCTGCGAACACTGGCTGCTGGTATCTTTGGCAGCGATCTCCCTAGCCGCGCCGGCAGCCCCAACTCCTAATGGAGTTACCACAGTGGCCTAAAATCCGGCCACCTGCTCCCGTATGGAGCTCCAAAGCCGGCAGGCATAACGAAACCGAGCTCCTATGGAGCTTCCACGGCGGCCTCCAAATTCGGCCGCATGCTCCCGTACAGAGCTCCAACGGCGGCAGCCGCAAATTGAATCTAGCTCCTAATGGAGCCTCCACGGCGGCCCAAGACCGGCTGCCTCCATCATCTACTCCGGGCCCGCTGTCGCAGCGGCCCGTTGAAAGTAAAATTACTTACCTGCCAGAGCAGTTGCGAACTGCTCCGACTCGCCCCATGCGTCTCGCGTATTGACGCGCATGTGGACTGGTGGGCTCTTCACATAGTCACTCACGTGACTTCGATATGAAATCACACTTTTCATACCATAGCTGCACCCATTGACAAGGCATCACTTGATGCCAAATCACCCTTCCACCATAATCCTCTGTCTTTGAGTGAGCCAGTTCTAAATCCATGCGACCAAGTCACCATGAAACACATGGCCTGGATCAGCCTACGATGGTGAATTTAATCAAATGCTTTAATAAAATTCATGTCAACAATATCGACTGTGCTACCCAGATACCCAACACTCTCAGTAAAAAAATATATGCTCCACACATGTCCTTTAAACCTACCCTACCCCCTCTGACCTTAAAGCTATGCTCTCCAGTTTTTTGTATTTTCATCTAAGGAATATAGTTCTGACTATCGACCCTATCTATGGCTCCTAATTTTATATACTCCTATTTATAAATCATGTTCTGTCTTTGTGCAGCATGGTGGCAGAGCTAAGGGAACTGCTGCATCACAGCTCCAGTGACTCAGGATCAACCCTGACTGCTAGTGATGCCAATGTGGAGTTTGCATGTTCTCCCTTGTGACCTCATAGCTTTCCTCTCTGATATATATAAATGTTACAACTACAGTTTAAAATATACTTTTCTTTCAATTTAGTTTCCTTTTTTTTTAGTTTTAGAGATGCAGGATGGAAACAGGTCCTTCAGCCCACTGAGTCCGCAATGACCAGCGATCCCCGCATATTAACATTATCCCACACACTAGGGACAATTTTACATTCATACCAAGCAAATTAACCAGCAAACCTTTGGCGTGTGGGAGGAAACTGAGGATCTTGGAGAAACCCCACGGGGAGAACTCCGCACAGTACAAACTCCGCACAGACAAGTACCCGTTATCAGGATCGAACCCGGGTCACTGGAGCTGTAGCTCTACTGCTACGCCACGGTGCCACCGGATTGGTCTAGCATAATCTATCATTGTGGTGTTGATTGCTCCAACTCACAATTTAACTGCACAATCAGACTGATTACAAAATGCAATATATTTTCCAGACCAAAAATTGCAAGATGAATGAAATTGAATGCACCCTTGGTGAGTTGTTAGCATAACATTCTTAAATATATACATTGCATTATTCAAGTATACTTTTCACTGAAAGGATTGGGTTTTTAAGGTTGATTTCAGCCTGTTCTTAAGGATTGCAGGTTCAATGAGGCTTGAGCTTGCAACTCATGCCAATGTTGCTTGAGCTGCTTAACATGAAATAAATGTCACCTTTTCTTACTGACAACTAATTTGTGCGTAATTAAGAATGGTAGACGGTGCTGCAAAACTATCACTCGGATTAATTTCCTAAACCCTAGAAATCCAAATCCAAATGGCTACCTCTTCCTGGTTGACAGAAAGCACATTAATTTCTAGTTTGCATTCTCAAAATATATAACTTATTTATCTCCAATGGATTTCAAAATCCATTAGCTTACAGTGCCCACTAAGCATGGTTTTTGCTTCATTTATAATATATTTTAATCTCTCAAGGCAATGAACCCAATGTAAATTAAGAAAGTGTTCAGTCTCTGCGTTGCAGTCTTTTACATAAATAATATGGGACAATTTTCTCCAAAATGGATTCCACGATGCGTTATTGAGCTAATGAGGTATCAGAATGAGCTCATATTGGTATAATAGCAGAGAGTAGAAAATTAGTTATTGAAATGCGATATCTGACATTCATTTAAAAAAATGCCAATGTGGAATTTCAAGAAAGGTGGATTGGTTTTTGATAAGGCTAGAATTTCCATCAAACAAAAAGACAAAAACTCAGTGGCAGTCTTGAACAATTGTAGAGGACCAAACAAACTGACCTTCTGCACCCAATTGGTGCCCCATGAATTGGAGACATTCATCCCCCACCCCCAGAACAGCTTGCAGCGGCCAATGGCTTTTGAATTGTATTCTCATAGTCACAGACATTAAAAAAATATTCATATCATTTTAGATACACATTAAAAACTATAACAAATACAAATGCAAAAATCAACACTTACCTGCACTTGTCCTTCTCCACAAGGTTGATGACCCCACAGAAAGGGACTGCCATTCTTACACCAGCTGAGGCTGGATTGATAAAGATGAACATCCATATGTGGTGCATTCTGCCCCTCTCCTTAGCACACGAGTGCTCCACCACTCAACTCTTCTACCCTCCTGCCCATCTCAGATTTTGTGTTCATCCAAGCATGCACAGTGGTCTATGGCCAACTGAACTGCAGGCAGCAGGCAGCCAGCAGTTCCCTACTGCACCATTGATTCTCAGTGAACTGAAAGCAGAACTAATTCTCCATGAGCAGTTTTGATCACCTGAGCGGATCTGAAGGAAACTTCAAAGGGTATTATTTCCCTCATAGATCTGATGGTTTCTTTATATTTTTACCTGCGCCAACAGACTGTCTTCATTGATTTTTTAAATTGAAGAGAATGAAGGAAGATGGTGTTTGGCTAAGAATATCCAGAATTCAAGTAGTCCCTACTATAACAAGGCACAGCAGCCATAAAGGGATGTGTGGTCTCCTCATGTTTCTGCACTTTATATGTGTGCATTGCAACTGAAGTGAGGCAAAGGAGGAAGTAAATTGAGGAGGCTTGTCCAGGAGGTTTGCAAGTAGAATAGGCTTGATGGACCAGCAGACTTTACTTGCTCGTTATTTTCAGATGTTCATTCAAAACCGCTACTTAATTTTGTTACATCAACTATAAAAAAGCCAGTTGGGTTAAAGTGTGCATATAGATTAGCAGAATAGCAATTAGCAATCAGAACATAGGCAGGGATCCATCTGTTTTAAAAGGTTATTGCCTCTTAAATTTTAGGGGGGAGTTGGGGAATGTCATGAAAGACTATTGCATTCCGCCACTAATTTTGAGAACAGTAATTCTGCATCCTAACCACGAAACATAAAGACTTTTAGATCACTGTCATCAAAGTAATTTATTGGCAGGTCAGGGTGTGTCAGTGTTCCCTTCTGTTTTAGATCAGAATGAAAAAAAGTTCATTAACAGGAACTGAAAAACCTGTGGTCCAGTAAGAATGAAGAAGGGAGGACAATTAGTATTCATGGGAAAACAGACTGAAAGCCATTAAATCCCAAGGACCAAATGATCTGCATTCTCCAGTTATGACAGAATTGGCTGCAGAGATAGTGAATGTCCTGTTTCTCATTTCCCCAAATGCATAAATTCTGCAATTGATCCTGTGGATTAGAGGCTAACAAATCACATCCCTTTACTTAAGAAGCAGTGAGAGTGGAAGCGGGAATTTCTAACCTGTTAATATTAACCCAAGGTCAATATTGGGGAAAGTATTTGAATCAATGGGTGGAGGGGTAATAACAGAATACCATGAACAACATGCTGAAGATGCTTCCAATAGTTAGGAATCCAGTACCAGGGGTTGCACACCTGGTACTGGAATAAGGAGTTGATAATTGAATTAAAAAAAAATTACTCCACTGAGAGAATTGTGAACCTTTGGAGTTTTCTTTCTTTGAAGGTCATAGAAAGCTCAGACTTTCTGTTCACTCAAAGCAGGGATTGATAGCTTTTGAGTATTAAGGAAATCAAAAGGTAGTGCAGAACAATGGGGATGATGTTGAAGATCAGCGATAATCTCAGTAAAGGAAACAGCAGACTTAAAGGATCAAATGGCTTTCTCCTGCTCAATTTCTTCCATCTTTACATGCTTATGTTTTCATATACCTAGAGTTATTAGCTTTATTGCATTTGATATTTCATAGTTAGAGTCATTGAATCATTGATCTGCACAGTATTGAAACAGTGCCTTCAGTTCAACTCATCCATGGAGAGCAAGTTCCCTAACCCAGCTAGTCCCATTTGCCTGTACCTGGATTATATCAGTACAAACCATTACTATCCCTGTGCCTTTCCAAGTATTGCTTAAACATTGTAATTGCTCCCACCTCCACCTCATCTTCTGGAAGCTCATTCCATATACACACACCTCCTTCTATGTGAAAAATTTGTCCTGCAGGTCACTTTCAAATCTTCCCCTTCTCATCTTAAAAATAGTTGGAGTTCTTCGTTAGTTCAGGGTTTTTTCTTTTTTCTTTTTCGTGTCTTTTTCAAAATTCTTTCTTTTCTTTTTCTTTTCTTCTTTCTTTCCCTTTTTTCCTTTTTCCTTTTTTTCCGATTTAGTTATTAACTTATAAAATGTTAAAATTGAAGCAGTACGAAAATTGTATAATTGTTATGTCGATTACTTTCTCCTTGTACAATTGCTCCTAATAAAATTAATATATATTTTTTAAATAGTTGGAGAAAATTAAAGCTTGAAGTGATTATTCCCATGAAATAACTGACATTATTGGTTATATAAACAAACTACTATAATTTGGATAAAGTATGAATGGCTGTATCAGAGTGTATTGATATTTAAAGTAAGAATCTCTAACCTCACTATAAAAACAATTATCACTATTCCCAGTGCAAAAACGTACACACACACTATGAGCCCTATCATTCCAGCCTTACCCCAGAAATAGCGCAAGCACTACTTCAGACACATGAGCGTGTAATCTTGGTCGAAGCAGCACCACAACACTGAGATGCTGCAAAACGGTCAGAGGTGTCCAAAAGTTGGTGCCTCAACCAAAGCTCATCAGATTGTAATTATGTTTAGCCTACAATTCCAACTCGATTCTAAGAATCCCACCTGCTTTATGAAGACAACTATCATCCCGGTGCCAAAGAAAAGTAAGGTAGTCTACCTTTTAATGACCAACATCCACAGGCTCTGACATCCATCATCATGAAATGCTTCAAGAGGTTCTCCAATCTTCCAACCTACCTCATTGCCATCCATGCATTTTTTTTAAATCAGTACTTTCTCGACAGCTGTAATGCAACACTGTCCTAACACTATATTCTATGCTTTTTTTTCCTTTGCACCACCCACTGTACTTGGTTATGGCTTGATTGTACTCATGAATTGTGAGATTTGACTGTATAGCACACAAACAAAGCTTTTCACTGTATCTCATTGCCTCTAACAAAAATAAAACCATATCAATATACTGTATGTATCCTGCTAATGTTACCCAGACTGTTGTTTTCATTAATTTCATCCAAGTATTATTTAACTAGACAGGTTAGCAAAGGGTAGGGGTTGCATATTCTGAATGCTGATCCTTTAAAGCTAGCATGATCTGCTGTAATTGGCCTGCACTTGATAAGAGGAAGTGTAACGTTGCTGGAGCAGAAAGCAGCTTGAATTGCTAAAGAAGGAAAGCATGGAGGCATGGAGAGGTACAGCACAGAAACAGGTCCTTCAGCCCACCGAATCCGATCCAAATAACAAGTACACATTTATTCTAAACCTATATTAATCATATTTACCATTCAAATTAACACAACTCATTTATGCATTAGGAACAATTTACTGTAGCCAATCTGCCATCTTTGGACGTTAGGAAGAAAACAAAGTATCAAAAGGAATTCCATGCAGTCACGAGGAGAAAGTGCAAGCTCTAGGCAGCCAGCACCTGCATTGAAACTGTATTCCTGGCCCTGCTAAGCAGTATCTCCAGCAGCTGCTGTGCCACTTGGGAAAGAATGAGTTCAGATTCCCAGATGCTCCATTGGAAATCTTGCTGAGAATATGGAAAATAAAGAGATATTTTGCTTACACACACACAATGATCTATATCAATGGTTTGCATGAGAACATACATGGCATGGTTAGCAAGTTTGCAGATGAAACAAAAATAGGTGGTATTGTAGATAGTGAAGATGGTTGCGAAAAATTGCAGCAGGATCTTGATCAGTTAGGCCGGTGGACTGAGGAATGGTTGATTAAATTTTATCCAGAGAAATGTGAGGTGTTGCATTTTTGGAGCATGAAGCAGGTACTGTCGCAATATTTAAGAAACATTTAGACACCTACATGGATAGGACAGGTTTAGTGGGATATGAGCCAAATGCAGGCAGGTGGGGCTAGTGTAGATGGGGCATGTTGTTCCACAGGCGTGTTTCCACGCTGTAAGTCTCTATTACTATGACACAGAAAAGTTGTTTTAGAAACACATTCAGAAAGTGCTGAGACCAGATGCCCATTGAGGCCAGTGCCTGGAATTAAACTCCAAGGATCTGGGGATGTGCCTCAAGAAGTTCAATTACCATCTGAGAGGTCAACTTCAATGAATAGACCTTCAATGTCATATTCCAACGAATAACACTTGCCCAAGACACAATTTCATGCACCACATCCCTGTCAATCATTACCAATGAACTCCAATCTCCACAAAACAGGACTTTTTTTTTTTTTTAATTGTACAATAAATGAGGGAAAGCCGTGATATTATGAAAGAGTTATCAAAAAGAAAGACCCATTAAGCAAAGAGTTAGGGAAAAAATTTAAGAAATAGGCCATAGAAAATAAAAAAAGAAAAATAAACAAAAGCTCTATTATGAAGACCGCGCAAAAAGGGATATACCAACTTCGTATTTTTCACCCCCCCCCCCCTTACCAGAACCTGACACCATTTATTTTTAAAGTACTGTTGCACCTTATACCTCGTAAGTCGAAAAATGCAGACCACGTCTTTTGGAAGTGGTCTGATTTGCCTGCAAGAAAGAGTCTCATATCTTCCAGGTGTAATGTTTCAAACATATTTGAAATCCACATATTTATTGTTGGTATAGGAGCATTTTTCCAGAATTTAAGTATAAGCTTTTTTCCCGTCGTTAACCCGTAATTAAATATATTCTTTTGAAACACATTTAGTTCAGGGCTGCCTTCCATTGTTCCAAAGATAATCCATTCTGCTTTTGGTATCAATTTTATTTAAAATAATTTTGTAAAGATTTCAAAAATTTCAGTCCAAAATTTTTGAATTTTTATACAAAAAACAAATGAGTGTGCTATAGTAGCTTCTTGAGATAGGCATTAATCACAAATAGGTGAGACGTTAGGGAAAGGTTTACTTATTTTGGTTTTTGAATAGTATAATCTATGTAAGATCTTAAATTGAATTAGAGTGTGTTTTACGTTGATCGAGCATTTATGCACATATAGTAAATGTTTATCCCACCTCTCTTTTGAAATTTTTATAGCTAGTTCTTGTTCCCAGTCTCTTCTAATACTGTCGGGTGATGGTATTTCTATATTTAGAATGATGTTATACAAGTATGATATTAAAATTTGCTGATTCGGCCTTTGTCTTCATTGCTTCGTCCAGTAAATCTGGTGGCATATTATAATAATCTTGTGTATATTTTTTCAGGTAGTCACATATTTGAAAATATTTGAAATAATGATTATTTCTCAAATTGTATTTTAATTGTAATTGTTGGAATGATAATAATTTTCCAGTTTCATACATGTCTCCGAGCGTTTTAATTCCTATTCTTCCCATTGTGTAAATGATTTATCTATAATAGAAGGTTTAAACGATGGGTTATTAACTATTGGAGATAAAAGAGAGAGATTTCTTAATTTCAGGGTATGTTTTATTTGTTTCCAAGCTCTAATTGTACTATGTATAATTGGATTTTTATTGTATTTTGTGTTATTCAGTTATTTGTGTTATTCAGGTTCATTGGTGAGAGGAGGATCGCTCCAATATTGCAATGGGAGCAGTCCTCTCTCTCCATTACAATCCAATCCACCTGCTGGGCAGAATTGTCCAGCAGGTGAATCATGTTTTTGATATTTACTGCCCTATAATAGTGCATAAAGTTAGGAAGTGCTAAACCACCCAATTCTTTAGGTTTGCTCAAGTGTGTTCTTTGTATTCTGTGGGATTTATAGTCCCATATAAAATTAGTAATGTCTGAGTCCAGTTTAAAAAAAAAATATTTTTGGTAGGTATATTGGAATTGACTGGAATAGGTATAGAATTTGTGGTAGAAAAATCATTTTTATTCGCCCTATTAAAGACATCGGAAGCGTTTTCCAGAATTTGATTAAAGCATTTAATTTCTTAAGTAGGGGACTATAATTTGCATTAAACATAGCTTGATATTTTCTAGTGATTTCAATTCCCAAATATTTAAATTTTTCTGTAGCTATTTTGAAAAGGAATTTTAAGAGGTGCGCTGAGTCTTTAGGTTTTATCGACATAATTTCACTTTTATTCCAGTTTATTCTGTATCCTGAGAAAGATCCAAAATCCTCAATTAGGTTTAATATGTTTTGTATATTAATTTGGGGTTTTGTGATGTACAATAGTACATTGTCTGCGTATAAAGATATTTTATTATTTGAATATTTTGTATTATAACCGCGAATGTTTGGATGTGTTCTGATTCTTTCAGCTAAAGTTTAACTAATCTTCTTGAATTTTTTGAAGATGTTACTCGGGAAATTGATGAGGGTAAAGCAGTGGATGTTGTGTATATGGACTTCAGTAAGGCCTTTGACAAGGTTCCTCATGGAAGGTTGGTTAAGAAGGTTCAATGGTTGGGTATTAATGGTGGAGTAGCAAGATGGATTCAACAGTGGCTGAATGGGAGATGCCAGAGAGTAATGGTGGATGGTTGTTTGTCAGGTTGGAGGCCAGTGACGAGTGGGGTGCCACAGGGATCTGTGTTGGGTCCACTGTTGTTTGTCATGTACATCAATGATCTGGACGATGGTGTGGTAAATTGGATTAGTAAGTATGCAGATGATACTAAGATAGGTGGGGTTGCGGGTAATGAAGAAGAGTTTCAAAGTCTACAGAGAGATTTATGCCAGTTGGAAGAGTGGGCTGAAAGATGGCAGATGGAGTTTAATGCTGATAAGTGTGAGGTGCTACATCTTGGCAGGACAAATCAAAATAGGACGTACATGGTAAATGGTAGGGAATTGAAGAATGTAGGTGAACAGAGGGATCTGGGAATAACTGTGCACAGTTCCATGAAAGTGGAATCTCATGTAGATAGGGTGGTAAAGAAAGCTTTTGGTGTGCTGGCCTTTATAAATCAGAGCATTGAGTATAGAAGTTGGGATGTAATGTTAAAATTGTACAAGGCATTGGTGAGGCCAATTCTGGAGTATGGTGTACAATTTTGGTCGCCTAATTATAGGAAGGATGTCAACAAAATAGAGAGAGTACAGAGGAGATTTACTAGAATGTTGCCTGGGTTTCAGCAACTAAGTTACAGAGAAAGGTTGAACAAGTTAGGGCTTTATTCTTTGGAGCGCAGAAGGTTAAGGGGGGACTTGATAGAGGTTTTTAAAATGATGAGAGGGATAGACAGAGTTGACGTGGAAAAGCTTTTCCCACTGAGAGTAGGGAAGATTCAAACAAGGGGACATGACTTGAGAATTAAGGGACTGAAGTTTAGGGGTAACATGAGGGGGAACTTCTTTACTCAGAGAGTGGTAGCTGTGTGGAATGAGCTTCCAGTGAAGGTGGTGGAGGCAGGTTCGTTTTTATCATTTAAAAATAAATTGGATAGTTATATGGATGGGAAAGGAATGGAGGGTTATGGTCTGAGCGCAGGTATATGGGACTAGGTGAGACTATGTGTTCGGCACGGACTAGAGGGGTCGAGATGGCCTGTTTCCGTGCTGTAATTGTTATATGGTTATATGGTTATATGGTTAAAGGTTCAATTACAAGAGCAAATAACAGTGGTGATAGTGAGCATCCTTGTCTATTGCCCCTTGATAATTGGAACTTCGTAGATAATATATTATTAGTTAATATTCAAAACAGGACTTTGTGAAGACTGCCACCAACAGATCATTGGATTCAAGTCTGGGTCCTTTAGCTAATATACTCAAAGTTTAACTGATGGTAAATAATACTACTGGTCAACAACAATGTGGAGATATCATTGAAGGTTAGTGTATGCTTATGTGAAATGTTCCATCTCACAACTATTTTGAATGAGAGTTTTCTGCTGATGTCACCGAGGAAGAAAATATGTTAGCTGGAGTGTTCAGGAACATGATCTGCTTCATTGATCTAACTGCAACAGTGTTTAAACTGACAAGCCATAAAGTGTTCAGCAAATTCATTCCACATTTGACACTATCTTGGTACTAATTTGGTCCCTGTGGCAGCAAATACATCCACCAGTTTTATAAATCTAGCTTCCATCTGGAGGCTGATTACAATGAGGACAACAAATTAAAACACCAATTAATAAAATAATGAAATATTGGGTTAGAACTTGTTGCCAGTGATGAGTTGTCATGCCTGTTACTGATAAACATGGCAAAGAACAAATCACTTTTTCCATATCTGCCAGAATTGACTTGCTGTCAGAAACAACCCTGACCTAAATGGCTGTGGTAGGCTTTGTGCAACACACTGATACCACCGCTGGGCCAGAATACACACCGAAATGGACTTGCTGTTTCATCACCAGTTTAAGCAGAAATATTTCCAGATTTTCTAATGTAACTGAGGGAGAATTGCAGAGACTTTACACTCTGCCATTGGTAGAATCCAGTGACAAACAAAAGCAGTAAAATCTCATTCCACAAGCCACCATGAAATTCAGGAATTTCACATCGTAGCAAACTCGATGAATAAATATTTCATTAGGTAGAAACTGTGGAAAACAACTTGAGCAATGCAATCGTCCACCAACACCAATGTGACAATGAGCAAGGGCATTTGCCTATTAGCCTTGATATTGGTTAAGACACATGGAATAACTCAGCTGCCTTCTAGTTTCTAGAATTAGAACAGTATTCTCCATTGTCGAGAAGGGACTCACAGGTTTCAGTTTAATACTCCATCTGAAACTCAACACCCCCAACACTGCAGCACAGGAGGATGAGGGGTGTATAAAATCATGAGAAGAATAGATCGGCTAGATGCACAGAGTCTCTTGCCCAGAGTATGTGAAGGGGAAAAGATTTAATAGGAATCTGAGGGGTTACTTTTTCATACAAATGGTGGTGGGTGTATGGAACAAGCTGCCAGAGGAGATAGTTGAGACAGGGACTATCCCAATGTTTAAGAAACAATTTGAAAGGTACATGGATAGGACAGGTTTGGAGGGATATGGACCAAGCGCAGGCAGGAGGACTAGTTTAATTGGGACATGTTGGCCGGTGTGGGCAAGTTGGGCCGAAAGGCCTGTTTCCACGATGTATCACTCTATGACTCTATGACCCTTTGACATCATTTGTAAACCACTGCAATGTCATTCTAGATTTTTATGTTCAGGCTTTTGAGTGTCATGAATTGAGATTATATAGTCATTGATTATATAATGAAAATGTTTGAGCTTCTATGAGGAATGATTTATATCAGCAATCTGTTGAATTGAAAACAATAATCACTACTTTCAGTGCAAAAACATATCTGGACACCTGCACAGTCAGGAGCCCTATCTTACCTGTCTTACTCAAACAATAGCCCAATCACCATTCCAAAGATTTGAGCACATAATATCTATATTACTAAAAGCCACATCTTGACCACTTCCTGTTGCACTTATATTGATTTTAGAAAAAACGCTGTGACTTACGGCTGTGATTTTTGGCCATCTTTAGAGTCCCCATCCGCTGAGCAGGGCAAGAGGATTTTTCCCATCGATGAAAAATAAAAAAGTTATTAGTGTTTAAAAAATGTTGAGATTCTCTCTCCTGAAGGCCACGCCCCTTCCGGTGGGATTATAAAACCCGGAAGTGTGAAGGTGCCTCGGTTCTCTGCAAGATGGGGGAGCGAGAGGTCGCAATTCTCAGTCTGAGGTATGAATAACATTTTACTTCGGAGTCACGTGAGTGACTACGTGAAGAAGCCCGCCACGACGCATGCGTGTCATATCGCTTTCACGCTTGCGAAACGACAGGCGGGGTGGAGCGTTCCCCCGCAGCGGTAAGTTTGAAACCGCGACCTGCAGGTAAGTGATTTACTCTGCGGTAGTTTTTGTCCCCGCGCTGTTTTTACATGGGGGGGGAAGCTGGACAATATAGTGTCCACAAGTGCTGCGAGTGAAGCTGGCTGGGGAGGACCGCGAAGTTGCGGGAGCCAGCAGCAGCTGAAGGCACAAGCCCCGTAAGGTATCAGCTGTGCCGACTTTTGGTCCCGTGCCGGCCAGAACACCACGGCCGGGCGGGAGACTATTCAAATGGGGCCGTCGACTTTTTGACAAGTCGAAAACGGCAGGAGACGGGGTGGAACGATGTTCCCCCATAGCGACAATTTAAACCTGGACCTGCAGGTAAGAGCTGCGGTCTTTTTGTGTTTTCCCATGCTGATTACAGGTGGAGAAACCAACGGGCTGCGACAAAGCTAGTGGGCTAGCAGCGGCCAGTGGCACTTGAATCACCTATAATGGGATCAGCTGTGCCCGATGTCGCCTCCGCACCGGCCAGATCCACTCCGCGGCAGGGCAGTAAGGACAAAGCTGGTGAGGGAGGACCGCGGAGCAGCGGCAGCCAGCAGCAGCCAGCAGCACTCGGATCACCGATAGTGGGATCAGCTGTGCCCGATGTCGCCTCCGCACCGGCCAGATCCACGCGGCTGGGCGGAAAGGCTAGACACAAAAACAAACAAGGTCGTGGACTCAGAGGAGTCCGACTTTGAACAACCGCGTGCGGCCAGCGACCGAGAGCGCTGGAGCCGGATGGAGCGGTGTGTGGAGCATTTGCTCCAACGTGACAGACTCCGGGAGATGGAGTCGGGTCACTGTGGGCCCTATGATAACCCCACAGCAGTACCTCTTGAAGGGCTGCACAATGCTTCTACCTCATCAGAGGGGAGCACTGCGGGTCAGTTCTGGGCTGACCTGGAAGAGGGGTCCGCAGAAGGAAAGACAAGTAATAATAATAATAATAATTTTATTTATAGAGCACTTTAAAAACAATCATAGTTGCAACAAAGTGCTGTACATCACTAATCATTGACAAAAAAGTTAATACACACCAATAATAACAATTAAAAGATGGAGTAAGTAAAGATATTCAAAATAAAGAAATATTAAAAACACTAAAAACAGGAGCAAAGTCTCATGCATGGTCAAAAGCCAGGGAGTATAAATGTGTTTTAACACTGGCTTTGAAGATGGACAGTGAGGGGGCCTGTCTGACGTGCAACGGCAGAGCGTTCCAGAGTGCCGGAGCAGCAACAGAGAAGGCTCTATCCCCTCTGAGCTTCCGCATAGACCTCGGTACCTCCAGGAGCAGCTGATCAGCTGACCTGAGGGACCGGGCAGGAGCGTGTGGGTGGAGCAGCTCAGAGAGGTAAGGCGGGGCAAGCCCATTCAGAGATTTAAAAACAAATAACAGAATTTTAAAATGAACTCGAGAGTGCACCGAGGAGCCAGTGGAGGGAGGCCAGAATTGGTGTTATGTGCTCCCTCTTTCGAGTTCCAGTTAAAAGGCGAGCAGCAGCATTCTGAACCAACTGGAGACGAGCAAGGGGTGCAAGGGGTGCAGGAACGAGAGAACCTACTGGACTAATAAAAGGGACTCCAACAAAAACCCACTACAGCCAAAGACAGCACCCCTACACAACCACCAGCAGAACTGGTGAAAGCTCGAAGGCCCGGTACTCAAAACATGAGTCTTTTTTAGGCCATGGCCCAGGCCGACCTTCTTGGAAGATGCGGGGACCTCCAATGCCAACAAAACCGAAAATCCAGACACCAGCGCAACAACAGCAGCGAAGAACCTACAAAAAGAAGTAAACCTGCCACTGGTAACTATGGAGGTAGGTGGGTCTGGTTCCCTACAAAATACAGGGAGCATGGAGGTTGGGGGGAGATTACACTCTTTTCTGAATGCATGGAGCATGTTAACAACCGATACTTACATCTTAAGCAGTATCCAGGGATATACAATAGAGTTTTATACACAAGGACAGCCCTCCAGTTCAACATATACCGAACCGAATGTTCGTGCTTTCTGATAAGGAAAAATCAAAAGCGCAAGCTGAACTGGAGCGGCTTTACGTAAAAGGTGTAATTGAGAAAACTCAACACGAACCATTAGAATTCGTGTCCAATATATTTATCAAAAACAAAAAAGATGGTGGTTGTCGCATCATCATAGATCTGACAAAATGGAAACCTTTGTTACTGCTAAACAATTAATTTCCAAAGGTTACTTCATGGCCAGCATCGATTTAAAAGATGCTTACTATTCACCTATAATGGGATCAGCTGTGCCAGATGTCGCCTCCGCACCGGCCAGATCCACTCCGCGGCAGGGCAGTAAGGACAAAGCTGGTGAGGGAGGACCGCGGAGCAGCGGGCAGCCAGCAGCAGCCAGCGGCACTCGGATCACCGATAGTGGGATCAGCTGTGCCCGATGTCGCCTCCACACCGGCCAGATCCACGCGGCCGGGCGGAAAGGCTAGACACAAAAACAAACAAGTTCGTGGACTCAGAGGAGTCCGACTTTGAACAACCGCATGCGGCCAGCGACCGAGAGCGCTGGAGCCGGATGGAGCGGTGTGTGGAGCATTTGCTCCAACGTGACAGACTCCGGGAGATGGAGTCGAGTCACTGTGTGCCCTATGATAAACCCACAGCAGTACCTCTTGAAGGGCTGCACAGTCCTTCTACCTCATCAGAGGGGAGCACTGCGGGTCAGTTCTGGGCTGACCTGGAAGAGGGGTCCGCAGAAGGAAAGACAAGTAATAATAATAATAATAATTTTATTTATAGAGCACTTTAAAAACAATCATAGTTGCAACAAAGTGCTGTATATCACTAATCATTGACAAAAAAGCTAATACACACCAATAATAACAATTAAAAGGAGTAAGTAAAGATATTCAAAATAAAGAAATATTAAAAACACTAAAAACAGGAGCAAAGGCTCATGCATGGTCAAAGGCCAGGGAGTATAAATGTGTTTTAACACTGGCTTTGAAGATGGACAGTGAGGGGGCCTGTCTGACGTGCAACAGCAGAGTGTTCCAGAGTGCCGGAGCAGCAACAGAGAAGGCTCTATCCCCTCTGAGCTTTCGCTTAGACCTTGGTACCTCCAGGAGCAGCTGATCAGCTGACCTGAGGGACAGGGCAGGAGCGTATGGGTGGAGCAGCTCAGAGAGGTAAGGCGGGGCGAGCCCATTCAGAGATTTAAAAACAAATAACAGAATTTTAAAATGAACTCGAGAGTGCACCGAGGAGCCAGTGGAGGGAGGCCAGAATTGGTGTTATGTGCTCCCTCTTTCGAGTTCCAGTTAAATGGCGAGCAGCAGCATTCTGAACCAACTGGAGACAAGCAAGGGGTGCAAGGGGTGCAGGAACGAGAGAACCTACTGGACTAATAAAAGGGACTCCAACAAAAACCCACTACAGCCAAAGACAGCACCCCTACGCACCCACCAGCAGAACTGGTGAAAGCTCGAAGGCCCGGTACCCAAAACATGAGTCTTTTTTAGGCCATGGCCCAGGCCGGCCTTCTTGGAAGATGCGGGGACCTCCAACGCCAACCAAACCGAAAATCCAGACACCAGCGCAACAACAGCAGCGAAGAACCTACAAAAAGAAGTAAACCTGCCACTGGTAACTATGGAGGTAGGTGGGTCTGGTTCCCTACAAAATACAGGGAGCATGGAGGTTGGGGGGAGATTACACTCTTTTCTGAATGCATGGAGCATGTTAACAACCGATACTTACATCTTAAGCAGTATCCAGGGATATACAATAGAGTTTTATACACAAGTACAGCCCTCCAGTTCAACATATACCGAACCGAATGTTCGTGCTTTCTGATAAAGAAAAATCAAAAGCGCAAGCTGAACTGGAGCGGCTTTACGTAAAAGGTGTAATTGAGAAAACTCAACACGAACCATTAGAATTCGTGTCCAATATATTTATCAAAAACAAAAAAGATGGTGGTTGTCGCATCATCATAGATCTGACAAAATGGAAACCTTTGTTACTGCTAAACAATTAATTTCCAAAGGTTACTTCATGGCCAGCATCGATTTAAAATACGCTTACTATTCAGTGCCTATACGAGGTGACCACAGATGTTACTTAAAATTCAACTGGATGGGACAACACTGGCAGTATAAAGCACTGCCAAATGGTTTATCATCAGCCCCAGGCTGTTCACAAAATTTTGAAACCAGCCCTAGCGTTTCTACGGAAACGTAAACATATGGTCATGGCATATTTAGATGACATACTCATTGTGGGCAAAACTTTGGAATTGGCCAAACAAACTGTAACAGCCACAAAACAGTTATTTGAAAAACTGGGATTTATTATCCATTCAGGTAAATCTAAACTAACGCCTTCCACTACTATGGACTATTTGGGGTTCACCATTGACTCAGTTCACATGTCGGTGACTCTGCCTAAGGGAAAGGCTAGAGATTAAATAGAGGCTTGCAATAACCTCATTGACATCAGCAAACCATCCATCAGATTGGTAGCAAAAGTAATTGGCAAAATGGTGGCTGCCTTTCCAGCCACACAATTTGGACCTCTACATTACCAAAACTTACAGAGAGCAAAAATACAAGCACTCTAAATTAATGCAAGTCACTTTGACAGACCTATGAAACTACCAATCAAGCTAAAATGGAACTAAAATGGTGGATAGATAACATCTGGCTTTGTTCCAATCCAATCATTGTCAGTAACCCTTCCATGGTACTACAAACTGATGCCAGTGCACTTGGGTGGGGAGCCACCAATACCATCACCAGCTGTGGAGGTAGATGGACTGCTCAGGAGGCATCATTATTACTCACACTGGGCATAAACTACCTGGAAATGTTGGGTGCATTCCATGGCCTAAAGTCATATTGTACTGGGTCATATCACCAGCATGTTAGACTACAGATAGACAATACCACCGTGGTAGCATACATTAACCACATGGGTGGAAACAAATCGACATCATGTGACAATCTGGCTAATACAATTTGGCAATGGTGTATCCAGAGAGATATTTGGATATCAGCCACTTACCTACCAGGAAGACTAAATTTAGTGGCAGACACCAGGTCACGCAAATTTAATGAAAACACCGAATGGATGTTGAATAAAAAAGTATTTGCTGATATTACAGCAAAATATGGAACACCAGATATCGATCTATTTGCATCCAGACTTAACCACCAGTTATCAAATTATGTTTCATGGGAACCAGACCCTGGGGCAGCGGCAACAGATGCATTTTCGCTGCATTGGAGGGAAATTGTTTATTTACGCATTCCCTCCTTTCTGCCTCATCAGTCGGGTATTAAGGAAAATACAACAAGACTCTGCGTCTGGTATTTTGGTAGTACCCGATTGGCCTACTCAATCATGGTTCCCAGTGGTATTAAACATGGTATTAGAACCATGTATCACCATCCCACATAGACCAGATTTATTGCTACATCCCGTAACAAGGGATAGCCACCCATGCCATAAACATTTGAACTTATTAATTTGTAGAGTTTTAAAAACACCTCTACTACAACTGGGACTGACGGACCGAACAGTGAACATGATCTCGGCGGCCCAAAGACAGTCAACCAAAAAACAGTATCTGGTCTATATCAGGAAGTGGGCAATGCACTGCCATAAAAACAACATCACCTACAGAGACATGAACATCCCGTCTGTTCTGGATTATCTGGCAGGCCTCCACTATGATGAGGGGCTCAGTTACAGTGCCATCAACTGCGCCAGAAGTGCCCTATCGACTTACCTATGGCAGGGGACAGAGCGTTACTCTGTTGGGACTCACCCACTGGTAACAAAACTTATGAGGGGAATTTTTAATCCTAATCCCCCAAGAACCAGGTACTCCCAAATATGGGATGTAATTATTATCCTGAAGATGCTCAGGAATTGGTCTCCAGCAACAGCTCTGTCCCTACACAGACTGACATTAAAAACAGTCATGCTAATGGCATTGGTCACGGCACAGAGGGTACAGTCACTGCATAAACTAAGACTGGACAACATGACTTCCTCAACAGAAAATATTACGTTTCATATCTATGAGTTAGTAAGCAGAACAGACAGGGATCAGCAGGCCTCAATATACAATTTAGGTCATACCCAACAGATGACCGTCTGTGTATAGTAAGACATCTGTCGTTATACATGGAGAAAACGAAAATCCTAAGAGGCAATGAGAAGGCACTTTTTGGTCAGCCACAAGCAACCACACAAAAGAGTGACGGTCCAGACCATCTCAAGATGGCTGAAACAGGTGCTAACACAGGCTGGGGTGGATACTAATATTTTAAAATCTCATCCCACCAGGGCTGCAGCTACATCGGCAGCGATACAGTTGGATGTACCAATGGACCAAATCCTCAAGGCAGCAGGATGGTCCGGGGAAAAAACATTCCAATTATTTTACAATAAACCAGTAATGAAACCTGGAACATTTGCAGAAACAATTTTAAGTTCTGTAAATTAATTTAAACCCATAAAAAGGGGTTATAAATTTGTGTTAATAAATTTTATGATTTCAATGTCGAATTCATGTCCAAATTATGTTAACACAATTCCTCCTACAGTCATCAAGGCAGACGTGATGCATGGACTCGTTTCCACGGCATGAAATCACAGAGCTTTAAAATCTTCACGTAGTCACTCACGTGACTCCGAAGTAAAATAGTAAGATTAAACGAGAATTTACCAGTTTGAAGTTTGATCTGTATTTTATGAGGAGTTACGATGAGGGATTACATGCCCTCCGCTCCCACCCTTGATCATGGTATCTCTTCTCTAATCTTATTATGTTTAGTCATTACAGTTATCTGTGATTTCACACCGCTGCTTTGAAGAATGACACGCATGCGTCGTGGCGGGCTTCTACACGTAATCCCTCATCGTAACTCCTCATAAAATACAGATCAAACCTCAAACTGGTAAGTTCTCGTTTAATCTTACTATTAAACACATGTCTACTAAACTGTGAGTGGTTTTACTGACTTGTCAGTGCCCTTAATGTGGTTTGAAAATGTAGTTTGAAAATGCAAAAGTGTGTTTTGGTTTGAAAGTGCTAAAGCTGTGTTGCTTTTGGTTTGAAAGTGCTAAAGCTGTGGTGCCTTTGGTTTGAAAGTGCTAAAGCTGTGTTGCCTTGGGTTTGAAAGCTGCCTAATTAAAGCTGCCTTGCCTAATTAAAGCTGATTTGCCTAATTAAAGCTGTCTTTCCTAATTAAAGCTGCCTTGCCTAATTAAACCTGCCTTGCCTTCACTTGACCACTTCCTGTTTGCGCTTTATATTGATTTTAGAAAAAATGTTACCACGTACGGCTGTGATTTTTGGCCATCTTACTCAGTCCCCCTCTGCTCATCAGGTGCCGAAGATTTTTCCCATCGATGAAAAATAAAATAGTTATTCGTGTTTTTAAAATGTTGAGATTCTCTCTCCTGCCAATCCCGCCATGAAGGTCACGCCCCTTCTGGTGGGAGGGGGGTAGTGACTATAAAACCCAGAAGTGTGGGTGTGGCTCAGTCTCTGCAGGATGGGGGAGGGAGAGGTCACGACTCGCTGTCTTTAGTGGCCTTGCACCGTGCTTGAAGTGATATGAAACTGTACTTGAATTTGGTGGCCTTGCACCCTGCTTGAAATGGAATTTCAAGGAATAGCCATGAGTGAACGGCGAGCCCACCAGCTGTGAGTGAGTGAGCTGCCAGCACAACAGGCGACTGAGCCGCCAGCCCAAGAATCCATTCGGCTCACAATGTCCATACTAACCCTCTGGATACCAGTCCCTTCAGCGCACAACACCCATATTAGCGCTCCAGAAAGCCCCCCCCCCCCCCCCCCCCCCCCCCCCCCCCCCCCCCCACTGGCCACCAATATTGGAATTGGTGGAGATGTGGAATATTGCGTTGGTGGATGAGCCCTCTCGTGTGATGCTGGGACCCAACGGGTCCCACTTAGTCTAGTGGACCAATGTATCTTTGCAGTACTAAGAGGCTGCTGAACTGTCAAAGGTGTCCAACAGTGCGTCACGGGAATCTCATTGAATTGGAATAATATTTAACCTGAAATGTGTGAATGCCACTAAAGTTATCCAGGGAGTTATTTTCAAAGATTTCATCCAACTATTATTTGAATGGCCAACTTACTAACGGGGAGTGAGTTGCAATATTATGAGTGCCAAAAGATGGCAATGGGCTGCACTATGGCGCGGTGGTAGAGTTGCTGCCTTACAGTGCAACAGACCTGGGTTTGATCCTTACTACGGGTGCTGTCTGTACGGAGTTTGTACATTCTCCATGTGACCTGTGTGGGTTTTTTCCAAGTACTCCGGCTTCCTCCCACATCTCAATGATGTACAGGTTTGTAGGTTAATTGGCTTGGTAGAAATATAAAATTGTCCCTAGTGTGTGTAGGATAGTGTTAATGTGCGGAGTTGCTGGTCGGTGCAGACTCGGTGGGCCGAAGGGCCTGTTTCCCTGCTCTATCTCCAAACTAAACTAAACTAAACTAAACTAAACTAAACTAAACTAAACTAAACTAAACTAAACTAAACTAAACTAAACTAAACTAAACTAAACTAAACTAAAAGGTCTCTGTTTACTACTCAATTTAATGCACAACACCTCTGGGACTGTAGCACGTCCACAGCAGTCCACTGGAATGCCAGTCTAGATTTTTGTGTTCAGACTTTTGAGAGTGATTAACTGAGGTTGACTACTTAAAGTTCGGGGCTTCTCTGGGGAAATTAATTAAAGATTAGGTGGCACCAGGGAAATTAATTAAGGTCAGTATTTTGCTGACAAAATTAATTATGTTAAAGCTTCATTGGGGAGAATTAATCACTTGGGAAATAAATTAATATTTTGGCTTCACTGGGAAACATAATTAATATCAGGGTGTGGATACATAAAGGGCAGAATTAATTATGGCCTTGATTCCACATGGAAAATTAATTACAGACCATTGCTTTACTGGGGGGAGAAATTATTTCAGGTCAAAAGTTCACTGGGGAAATTCATTAAGGTTCACTTCCTCACTGGCAAAAAATAATTAAGTTGATGATTTCACTGGTGGGAATGTAATACAGAGCATTGGATCACTGGGTCAAAAATACTGGGGAAATTAATTAAAGTGAGGCCTTCACTGGGGGAAAGTCATTAAATATCATTACATCACTGGGACAATCAATTAAGGTTTGAACCACCCTGGTGTAAATTCATTACAAGATATTGCATTATTTTTGAGTGGGGAATTAATTCAGGACAGAATTTCACTGGGGGCACTTCATTAAAGATCATCTCGTCACAGGGGAAATTAATTAAGGTTTGGCGATCGCTGGGGGAAATTAATGTAAGAGTTGGACTTCACTGGAGGAAATTCATCACAGGGTTTTACTCCACTGAAGGATTTTTTTTAAACGGTGTGAAAAGAAGTATACCTGCTCTACCTGAAATGTTCTGGCAAATAGTGTGATCTATAAGTCTCAAGTTTTGCAATAATTAGCAAAACTGGAGGAGGGTACAAAAAAGAGATTTCTGATGTTACTAATTGATTCTAATTGTTACTTTACCAGAGAGTATACTATGTACTTGCCCTATTGATTTAATCTGCCTACATACCTAAAAGTCTCTTTTTGGCTTCATCACAATCTTCAGTGTCAATCAAGTTTGGAAATATGACACCTGATCTCTTCAACCAAATCATTCACAAAGATTACAAACAATTGGGGCCAAACATTTTCCATTCCAAGTGACCCCTTTATTCTTACTCCTTGTTTTTTCTCCATTGACTGAAGCCCCAACAGCAACAGTATAGTGCCTCTATAATCATGCCCTTTGAGTTTTGTTAAATAAGTCATCCTTTGGCACGTTATCAAAGACTTTCAGAAGATCCAAATGTACTGCATCTACTGGTTTGCTCTGATCTATTTTACCGGTTACAAATTCCCAAAACTCCAATATATTATCAATGACAATTGCATTTTCATAAATGTTATTGTTATTTTTTAAGTGCTCTTTTCTAAGTGCTTCTGCATTTATTTATCAATTAGTCATAGAGTCATGTAATGTGGAAACAGGCCCTTTAGCCCAACTTGTCCATGTCAACCAACATGCCCCATCTACACTAGTCCAACCTGTCTGTACTTGGCCCATATCCTTCTAAACCTATCCTATCCATGTACCTGTCCAAATGGTGTTTTCATTGTTGTGATAGTACCTTCCTCAACTACCTCCTCTGGCAGCTCCTTCCATATACCTGTCAATCTTTTTTGTGTAAAAAGGTTGCCCCTCAGGTTCCTATTAAATCTTTCCCCCCTCATCTTAATCCTATGTCCTCTGGTTCTTTATTCCCTTACTCTGGGTAAAATACTGTGCATTTAGCTTATCTATTCCTCTCATGATCCCATAGCTCTCTCTAAGATCACCAGTGATCCTCCTGTGCTACAAGGAATAAAGTCCCAGCCTGCTTAACATTTCCCTATTGCTCAGGCCCTCGATTCCTGGAAATATCCTAGTAAATCCTCTCTGCACACTTTCCAGCTTAACAACATCTTTCCTACAAAAGGGTGAACAAAATTGAATACAATACATTAAATGTGGCCTCACTGATATTTTATACAACTGTAACATAACCTCCCAACTTCTAAATATTCTGACTGATGAAGGCTATTGTGCCAAAAGCATTCTTGACCACCCAATCCACCTGTGATACCACATTTAAGGAACTCTGTACATGCACTACTAGATCTCTTTGCTCTACAATACTCCCCAGAGCCCCACCATTCACTGTGTATGACCTGTTCTGGTTAGACTTCCCAAAATGCACACCTCACACTGCTCTGTATGTGTCCATCAACCATTCCTCAGCCCACCTGTCCAACTGATCAAGATCCTGCTGCAATTTTGGACAACTGATCTTTCTACCTACAATACCACCCACTGTAGCGTCATGGACACATAGACAATAGGTGCAGGAGTAGGCCATTCGGCCTTTTGAGCCTGCACCGCCATTCAATATGATCATGGCTGATCATCCAACTCAGTATCCAGTACCTGCCTTCTCTCCATACCCCCTGATCCCTTTAGCCACAAGGGCCACATCTAACTCCCTCTTAAATATAGCCAATGAACTGGCCTCAACTACCTTCTGTGGCAGAGAATTCCAGAGATTCACCACTCTCTGTGTGAAAAATGTTTTCCTCATCTCGGTCCTAAAAGATTTCCCCCTTATCCTTAAACTGTGACCCCTTGTTCTGGACTTCCCCAACATCTGCAAACATGCTAATTATGCCTTGTACGTTCTCATCCAAATCATTGATTTAGATGGCAAACAACAATGGGCCAAACATCGAACACAGACACACCACTAGGTACAGGCCTCCAGTCAGAAAAACAACCTTCCACCATCAACCTCAGCTTTCTTCCATGAAGCCAATTTTCTAACCAGTCAGCTATCTCTCCTTGCATCCCATGCAATCTAACCTTCCAGAGCAGTGTATCATGCAGAACCTTATCAAATGCCTTGCTGAAACCCATGTAGGTAATGCCTACAGCTCTGCCCTCATCAACCTTTTTGCTCATATCTTTAACAATCTCGATCAGATTTTTGATATACAATCACTCACGTGCAAAACCGTGCTGACTATCCCTAATCAGCCCTAAATACATGTACATCTTACCCCTCAGAATACTCTCTTTTAACTTTCCGATGACAGATATTAGACTCACCAGCCTTTAGATCGCAGGCTTTTCCTTCAAGCCAATCTTAAATAGAGGTACAACATTTGCCATCTTCAAATGCATTAGGAGCTTCAGCATTTCCTCGACTGTAATACTGACCGCACTCAATACACTTCCATTGACTGCCTTGTTTTCTAGTCCTCATTTCTTTCTCCATGGTGAAAACACAGGAGAAATACTCATTGAAGATCTTGTCAATCTCCTGTGGCTCCTTGCAGAACTGACTGCTTTGATTCCTGGTGGGCTCTATTCTCTCTCGGCTTCTACTTCTTACGTATGGCATTCACAGCCTAAAGTTGTAGGACAACTTGTTCTATTTGATCTTATTTGATTGTGCACGTCGGGTTGATTGCATTCGTTGAAACAGGGCAGACCACGTGAAGGTTGCAATCTACCACCCCATTCTCTATCTGATTACCCTTTTCCCCTTAATGTACTTCTTGATTGAATCCAGATGCTGCAGACTTTCATCACACTTAAGACATTGTAATTGCAGAGTTTAAATAAGTGAGCTTTTGAGATGGTGCAAGCAAATATAATAGCACATTCAAAATGGTTTTGCAAAATTACGCAAACAATGGGAGAAGAATCAAATAATCCCTTATTTACAATGTTTGTGGTATTTTTACCACGTGTAAAACATATGATATATTGTTTCACTTAATCTTCCCACAATACCACAGGATATCTTTGGCCCCAAGTGGAAATTGCCTTGCCTTTCCCATTTTGCTCTAATCACCCAAAGGATTCATGTTTGGAAGAGTTTATGGCAGCATGAGAGAATTGTGACAGAGCCATCAGAATATTTCCATCAGTACGACTCTCCCACTAACTTCCTCAAAACCTACTCCCTCTTCTATGAATTTCCCCTGATTCTCTTACCTCCCACCTATAGTGGACACAATTTACAGCAGCCAATTAACATTACAGCACATCATTGGGATATGGAGGAAACCACAGCACTGAATATCGTGGTGACTGACGTCATATTTAAATATATCACATAGAAACATAGAAACATAGAAATTAGGTGCAGGAGTAGGCCATTCGGCCCTTCGAGCCTGCACCGCCATTCAATATGATCATGGCTGATCATCCAACTCAGTATCCCGTACCTGCCTTCTCTCCATACCCTCTGATCCCCTTAGCCACAAGGGCCACATCTAACTCCCTCTTAAATATAGCCAATGAACTGGCCTCAACTACCCTCTGTGGCAGAGAGTTCCAGAGATTCACCACTCTCTGTAGGTATGTTGCAAAGCCTACCTGAAGCGTCGCTGAAAATCTGTCGCTGCGGGTGTGCGCGATTTTGGCGCCGTTTAGAGGGGGGCGGGTTTAAAACGCGATTTTCTCTAGGCTGTTCAAATCGAAGATGTTCAGCCTAGTTAATTATTAACGAAAAATCGCTGAAAGACCCCGTCGCAAAAGCTATTATTAGTTTTAAAGGCCTCGTATAATAGTTATAGTAGTTTAAAAATCAACCTCTAAACCCGCGAACACCAGCAACCGCAGGGTCTCATAAAGCAAACCACAGAAGGTATGCTGTATATTTTTACATTAAAAAGGGCTTCTAAAGATCCCTTTATACAAAGTTTAATATTGCGAGTAGCTCATTTTGGCCCCATTATATCCCGCAGTATTTTTCTGGGCATTTGGGGCACAAATCTACCGCAATGTGAACGTTCTAAACCAGCGCGTTCCACAGGGACCCACTGGAAAGCTGATTTAAATGGGCATTTATTTACAGCAATTGAACACTAAATTCCTTCCATTTGGCCTATAAATTAATGTAAATGAGATTTAAAAATCATGTTTTATTGTGAATTATTTGTGAATATTATTTGGACATTTAGGCTATTTAAAAATGTTAATCATTTATTAAGAAATGGATAGATGTTTAGATCTAGTAATTGAAGTCTGAAATTAGCTACAATTAGGTAACTAACTAATTATATGCTTTAATTTCAGGTCATCCAAGTAAGATTATTTTATATTTGTTTCAGAATGCTTCAATCTATGATAACTGAAAATTTCATTCAGTTCTCTTAATTTTTAAGAAAGTTATGGGCTTTTGACTGTTCACGATCACAGCTATTTTGTTATGTCCATAGAAAATCAATAGGGAACAAGATGCTCATTTCCCAGTATGAAAATGGCCATAACTTTTTAAATACTTGAGATATGAAAGTGAATTAGGTGTCAAATTAAACTTATTTTTATGCTTTATCTGATGGGATAAATTGCAGACTTGATTTTTTTTAAATCTCAAAATTTTGTAACATTGCTACTCTCTGTGACATGTTACCATGTCAGAAAGTCAGAGGACACATGTTGCCAGGATGTATAGGAATCGTGGACGAATAAAACAAAGTGTTTATGTTTAGTGTCCTTGAATCGTGTTTATCACAATCGGATCAAGGTGAGGATCTGACCCTGGAGAAAACTCATATGCATTATGTGAGAATGTGCAAAACTCCATGTGGACATCACCCAAGATTAGAATGTAACCTGGCTCCCTGGAGCTGTGTGCGCAGACACATTTCTTGTGCACAGTTCACATGGTATTCTTTGGTGTATTTATGTGGCCCTATTAAGCAGGTCTTGTTTTAAATTTGCTTCACCCAATTACTATTACAAAGTCTACTCTTCATAATTGTAAATATGTGGCAGCATAACTATCTCTTGCATCACAAAACCTGCGACAGGAAACCTATAAATAAGCCATTACTTTGACTAAATTAGTAAGGGCATAAGGTGCCTGACCACCCGGCACCATTGCTTCAGGAGATGCACACTCAGAAGATCCACAGGTAGACAGAAAGAAGTGGCACTACCACCCATCTACTGGCAGTACCACCCGATAAACCTCAACACAATGGGTGCCAGGGTCTCTTCTCCCACGCTGCACCTAAACTTTGGAATTCACTACCCCCTCACATCCGCATACTGGACTCCATGACAGAATTCAAAACCGCTCTTAAAACCCATCTTTTTAAACTAGCTTACTCATTTTAACTGCAACAACTGTATCTTATTTTAATTCAATCTTAACGTTGATCTATGCTTTGTTGCTTATTGTATGTTTTATTGTAGATTTTTAAATTACTGGTGCTTTGTTGCTTGTTGTATGTTTATTACTGATATTATGTGATGTAAGGTACCTTGAGTGTCTTGAAAAGTGCCATTAAATAAAATGTATTACAGGTGCACAACCTTTTATCCGAAAGCCTTGGGACCAGACACTTCTCGGATTTCGGAATTTTTCGGATGTCAGAATGGAAGATTTTTAGCATAGATTAGGTAGGTAGCGGGCGGCTTGGAAAGTCTGGAGCGGCTGCCTCCTCCCCGGAGACCGGGGAATCATTGTAAATCATTGCTTAAATGTTAGTCAGTTAGTTTGGAGGGCTTTTGTGGTGAAGGGGAAACCTTTAATTCTTAGTCCCCTACCTGGTCGGAGAGGCGGGGAGCGGGCAATGCCTTTCCAGTCGCCGTGCCGTAAGCTCCGGAGCTCTGTGGCCACCGACTCCCAACATCGCGGAGCTGGGGCTGCGGGTGTCCGGCCGCAGGCGGCGCCGGTTGGAGCTCGGACCCCGGCGAAATTGATCCCTGGCCCCACGGCGCTCCAAATCCAGTGCGGCCCGTGGCCGGACGCCCGCAGCCCCAGCTCCGCGATGTTGGGAGTTGGCGGCGGCGCAGCGCTAGGATACCAGCGGGGAGCGTGCAATGCCTTACCGGGTCGCCGTGCGGTAAGCTCCGGAGCGTTGTGGCCGCCGACTCCCAACATCGCGGAGCTGGTGCTGCGGGCGTCCGGCCGCGGGCAGCGCTGGATTTGGAGCGCCGCGCAGCCAGGGGTAGAGTTGCCGGGGTCGGTGCCACCCGCGGCCGGACGCCCGCAGCCCCAGCTCCGCGATGATGGGAGTCGGCGGCCACAGCGCTCCGGAGCTTACGGAACGGCGACCCGGTAAGGCATTGCCCGCTCCGCGCCTCTCCGACCAGGTAGGGGACTAAGAATTAAAGTTTCCCCCTTCACCCCCCCCCCCCCTTCACCACATAAAAGCCCTCCAAACTAACTGACTAACATTTAAGCAATGATTTACAGATGTTTAAGTGTCTCCCCAGTCTCCGGAGAGGAGGCAGCCGCTACAGTAGTACAGACCTGGGTTGACCGTGGGTCGTTTCGGGTCAAGTTTGGCGCCAAACGCGAGCTTTAGTGTGCAGACGACATCCTGGGAAAAATGTCCGGTTTTCGGAGCTTTCCTGTTTCCGGAATTTCGGATAAAAGGTTGTGCACCTGTATTATCATTAAGTGGGTGGAGAGAGTTATAGCAGAAACTGGTGTCTTTTAGAAGTTGGATTACTTCTCCACGTATGTCGAAATGAGGAATAATCTTTTCAGTCAGAGGTTGGTGTATCTGGAATTCTTTGCCACAGAAGGCTGTGGAGGCCAAGTCAATTGATATTTTTAAGGCAGAGATAGATAGATTCTTGATTAGTGCGGGGGTCATGGGGAGAAGGCAGGAGAATGGGGTTAGGAGGAAGAGATAGATCAATGATGATTAAATTGCTGAGTAGACTGCTCCTATCACTTATGACCTTATGAATCTGTCTGAAGAACTGTTTTGACCTGAATTGTCACCTTTCATGTTCTCTAGAGATGCTGCCGGACCCATTGAGTTACTTGCGCACTGTGTCTTTTTTCTTCTAAACCAGCATCTGCAGTTCCTTGTGTCTCCTCTTGCTATATTGTATTACATTTAATAATATGCACATATAAAATTACATTATGCATAAAAGCATAGAGATCTTTTTCATACTTAGCAATTTATATTATAATTAGTTTAGCTGCTCAATTAATATCAATATTCCTTCTAGAAAGTAGTTGGTCCGTAATTGCATTAGATTAATGGTTACTGTAGAATCTGTTTATGAAATTATGAGATACATAGCAAGGATAGATATTCCCAGTCCTTTTCCAAGGACTGAGAGTCCAAAAACTAAAGGGCATATGCATAATTTGAGAGGCGAAATATTTAAAGAGGATTTGAGGAACATATTTTTCACTCAGAGAGAGATAGATATGTACAAAAAGCTGCCAGAGGAAGTGATAGAGGGAGGTACAATGATGGCATTTTAAAACGATGTTGACAGGTACATAGCTGGGAGTAGAAATATGGGACTTGGGCCAAGTGCAGGAAAATTGAATTAGCATAGATAAGCATCTCAGTCAGCATGTATCAGTTGGGCCAAAAGACCTGTTTTGGTGCTGTACAATTATATGACTATATTTTGGATTAAAATCTAGAAGAACTGAGAAATATGCCATGTCGTATATAACAGCAATTGTGATAAACTAAAAAATATGGTCGTCTTTATAAATTAAAATTTAGAGGTTACATAAAATATGAATAAAATATATCATGCAGAACAGCCAGATAGGATAATTTCCTCCGAGGGGCTGACTATAACTCAGTCATGGTTTAATTACTCAGGATTTATCCGCTCAGATTAATTTATGGAAATATTTATCTTCTATCTGTGTCCACCTCGAGCTAAGGATATCCAGGGTTCTTTTATGCAGGAGTTTGCTGTTGAGTTAGTTACACATTATAACTTATGTGATGGAACATGAATCTAGATCTGTAATTACAGAAAATTACACAAAGGCTAAATTAATGGCTACACTGGGAACTCACATTTTCTTTATTGCATCTGCTTATGGTGTATCTTGAATTATAGTGCAAAAATAACTTTGGATATCCAATTTGGATAAGCAATTAACACACTCATGGTAAATAACTTTGCTGATATTAATTGAGGCCAAAATAATTAAAAATCCAGTTGATACCTCCAGCAGAAAAAGTAACATTTCATAACTAGATTTTGTTAATAAGGTGACCACTGAGTTGTGTAACTTTCAAAATGGGAGGGTTTATCCCTGATTTTCGGAAACATGTAGCTGGGAACATATTGTGCACACACACTTCATTACTCAGAAAGAGAGTTAGAGCCAGGAAGATCACTGATTTTCAGCAGCTTATATGGAAGTAATATGACAGCAGATGGGTATGAAGTGAAGCCTGTAGATTTACTAGGGCTGCTGTTCTTGGAGCACCATAAATTGTTTCATGGAGTCAATAAAGAATAAAGAAAACAATAAAGTAAAATTAAACTCAAAGATGCAGCAGAAGACTAAAATTGACAGAGCAATAGTAACACAAAAAAAAATCAAAGATAGGTATAAGAATGGGCGAATCATTAAAGGATGAGCTAATGATAAAATAAAAATCCACATTTTTATTTGATAAATATCTTTAAATTATATTTCCAAACTGTGGCAATTGGTGGCAAAACCAGCATTTATTTTGAGCAAAAAACAAACTGCTGGAGGAACTCAGTAGGTCAAGCAAAATCTATAGAGGGAAATGGATAGATCAATGTTATGGTATGACCCTTCTTCAAGGTTGTAGTAGAGGGGATAGCTGGTAGAAAGAGATGAAGGAAAGAGATGTGACACAGCTGGCAAATGATGGCTAGGTCCAGCTAAGGAGGGTTGATCAGCAGATGATTCAGGGAGGGGAGAGAAAGTGACAAAGGCTGCAGGTGAAAATGGAAAAGACAAAGGGCTGCAGATGGTGGAATATGATAAGAATGGATGGTCAGGAGTGAAATGTAGAGCCACAGGGAGGGACAGTGGATAGATGGGAACAGGAGACGGGGGAGGTAAGTGTGGCTTGGTGATGAATAGAAACATGAGGAATGAATAAAGTAGGGGAAAGGAACTAGGAGATTGCGTGAGAGGAGAAGGTAAAGATAGATTGCATTGATAGAAGGATCTAGGTAGATCAGAAGGGAGGAGACATTTGGGGAGGTGGGGGGTGTGGGACTTATCTGGAATTGGAGAATTCAATGTGCAAGCCATTGGCCTGTATATGAGGTTCTGTTCTCCCAGTTTGCGTGCAGCCTCACTCTGGCAATGGAGGAGGCCAAGGACAGATGTCTGTTTGATAATGGAAAAGAGAACTCAAGTGGCTTTCTGTGGCAAGTCGTTAAGGGTCAGTAAGTAGAGAAGATGAGGAAGAAGCTCTTTATTGTGATCAAGCATTTCTGCAACTGGAACATCAAAGAGTGTATTACTTATCTGCACATTAGTAAGGGTGCACTTTATGAACACTGCAACCCAAAGCAGGGCTAATAGTTAAAGGAAGCCATGTTAAACTCCTTGCAGGATAAGCTAAGGCTATTTGCAGTCCATTCCACTGTGCCAGTTGTTGAGCTGTTGCAGCAAACTGCAAATCATCTTAACTGGCATGCTTATTTGAGATTGAATCAGGCTGAGACAGCACGAGAACTGGGTAAATAGAGAGGGTAAACAGAGAACAGCACCTAGACATTTGGCAATTTCTGAACTGTTGTTGAAGCTGAATCAAAAGCTCTATCATCATAGATTCCACATGTGTGCTAATGGAGTTGACCATCACCTCTGTGTTGAGTTTAGTTGAGTTTAGAGATACAGCATTGAAACTGGCCCTGCGCCGATCAACAATCACCCATATACTAGTTCTGTTAATACTGGCCAAATTAAAAACACCATAAAATGGAGGATCCCTGCACTTGTCAGAATTGCTTAACCCATGTCAGCTAAAATTTACAGGCTTTGGATGGCGCCAGCCAGTCTAGGCTCAGACTGGTATGCAGGATGGTGAGGGGTCCAGGCGTTCTCCTTGTTTCTCCTAAATTGATAAAATGTTTTACAGTTTTGCAAACTGACCCTAAATGTATCATGTCGATTGGATCGCTGCAAGGGCATTGTAAATAGTATAAATAATGTTGCGAGATGGTCATCCTGTTAATTAATGATTGGTCGAACTGTTGAGCCTTGGAGAAACTGTTTGAATCTCAGGGCACAATGTTTATTCTTGTTTGCTTCCTTCTAGAACTTTCTTTCAAATACATTATATTGGTTACTGTAATATTGGGTTAGGGAAATGTCTATCATGTACTGTGTTAATCGATATCTGTTATTGGACCATATAGAGACCACCCCCATGTGGTTCGGCGCCACAAGGTTCGCGGACCTATAAAAGGCCGCTCCCACGAGGTCCTGTGTCGATCTTCTGGGAGAGCGCTTAGTACTGCATGACCTTCTGGAGTGTCTCTGCTTGAGCGAGGCTGAGAGGGCTTGGCCATGCAGATACGAGGATCGAACCCGCGGTGGATAGGCATAGTAGTGGGGAACTGTTATTGTGTTTTTCCAAAATAAAATTTAGATGCGCAAGTGCTTGACTCAGTGGTTTTTGACTGAAACTAGACTGGGGGGAAGCTTAGAACAAGCTATTTACAGTTCAATAGTTCAATTGTCCCTACAAACTAGGGACAGTTTACAGAAGCCAATTAACCTATAAACATGCATGTCTTTGGAATGCAGGGGGAAACCGGAGCACTGCAGTAAAAAAAAATCAGGCAGCATCTGTGGAGAGAGAAACAAAGTTAATATTCAGGTTTGATGACCTTTCTTGATAAATTATAATAGTATGACTTTTAAATTTACAGAGAAATTTGCACAGACAGGGTGTGAGGGTGGAAAGAGGTGGTTACAGGAGAGAACAAATATGATAGGACAGAAGGCAATTGAAATTAAATTATTAAAACAGGGGATACTTTCATACCTTTGATGAAATCTTTATGGGGATCTAATTGAGGAATAACTATCTGAAATTACCAAAGGAATTTGAAGGGATTGCTGTAAATTTGAAATTAAAATGCTGGTGGTGTTCATTTTTCTAATTATTGTTTTAAACTCCCTGTTGAGTTCAGAAGGTTGTAATGTGCCTAAGGATTAGTGCTCTTTCTCGAGCTTGTGTTGAACTTTGCTGGATCAGTGAAGGAATCTGATGACAAAATATCAAACCAGGAGGCCAAGGGAGAATTAAAGTGACATATGACTGGAAGCTGGGGATCACACGAACATTCTCAGTCTGGTGGAGACAATATCACAGTCCCTCAGATAATGTTACTGTATTCATAGCTCTGCTAGATTACATTCTTAGCTGTGCTAGACTGAAATTGTGTTTGTTATCACCACTTTTGTTGTCACCTTGCAGATGATAGAGATTGTCTTCTATCTCTGGATTATTAATTCAGGCCTCTGGATTACCTATCCAGTAGCCACCAGATTGTTCCCCATCACCACCACTCCTCTGTTTCTCTCCATCTTATAACTCGCTTTATACTTAGCTTTAATATCATCAACCGGGACCATCAACCCTTTTTCTCTCCCCCCACATACTCTGACAGATCTGCTGGATATTTAAAACATTTTCGCTTTCATTTCAGATGTCATGAATTTATACTGTTACATTGGAGGTGAGCTTCTGAATATTATATGTGACTCCTGATTGATGGATTCTACCCTTCCATTTCTTTGAAGGGTATCTCATCCAAGCCCTCAGGTCTTGATTTCGTATTGACCTTCATGGTATCTATTCTATTACTTCTGACAGTTTGTCCACATGACTCATTTGTCATCTATGGATGGAGCCCAGCTTTCCTCCTCTCTATCTCTCGCACTATTGTCTCCGCAGCATAGAAGATAGGCACAAAGTGCTGGAGCAAATCAGCGGGGCATGCAGCATCTCTGGATAGAAGGAATGTGTGATGTTTTGAGTCTCGACCTGAAATTCTTGCTATCCAGAGATGCTGCCTGTCCCCCATTGTTACTCCAGCATTTTGTGTTGATCTTTGGTGTAAACCAGCATCTGCTGTTCCTTCCTGCCAGTCTCCAAAACATAATAGTCTCATCTTGATGCCAGTTTTTTTCTGGAGTTGTGATTTTAGACTGGCTCTCACCACCAGCTGAAGCCACAACACAGATCCATTTGGGAGGCACAAACAGAAAATGCTGGGAACTCCCACCAAGTCAGGCAATATCTATAGAGAGATAAATAATCTGAATGCCTCAGGTCATTGATCATTCATTAGATCTGGAATAGTTAGAAATCAAACATGCAATAATTTGCAGAGAAGGGAGATGGATGTTGGACCAGACAAAGAGAGACTGAATGACAAAGGTAGTAGCGGTGCCGGCTAAGAGGGGGAATAGAAGGTTGGTTAATCCCATACCATCCATCTAATTGAGATGTAAATAGAAAGAGATGAATTAAACCAGGAAGAGTGGGGAAAAGAAAGAACAATCCTGGAACTGTGACATAAGCACTGAACACTGCAGTGCTGGAAGTCTGTTGAGATCCTAATAGACCGTGACCATGAATTTCTGACCATGACTGATTGCTCCTCGGTGTGTAGATATGAAGATAGGCACAAAATGCTGGAGTAACTCAGAGGCAGCTTCTCTGGAGAGAAGGAATAGGTGACTTCAGGTTGAGATCCTTCTTGAGATTGATATGAATCCAGCACAGCAGTGAACACTACAGATAACCATGTTGGAAGGAAATCCAACCATGGGATTGTCTTCTTGATTTCCTTCTCAAAATTCCCTTTGGAAATGTGTCAATATCAACTTTGGAGCATATACGTGAGCTGTTCTTTGCAAAGCATCTTTTCTTTCTGGTCGAAGTTTATACATAAAGAATGATCATATTGTTGCACTATGTTTAAGAAAGAACTGCAGATGCTGGAAAAAATGGAAGGTAGACAAAAATGCTGGAGAAACTCAGCGGGTGAGGCAGCATTTATGGAGCGAAGGAATAGGTGACCAAGGGACTCAACCTGAAACGTCACCTATACCTTTGCTCCATAGATGCTGCCTCACCCGCTGAGTGTCTCCAGCATATTGTTACTCTAGGATAGTTGCAAGTGCAAAAAAAGTATGAGAGAAGAGAAGCAAAAAGAAAGAAAATGATCCATCGTAACAGACTTCCGTTTGATCCATTTGTTTCACATTTCAGATATTTGGGTCATCCTAACTCTCTTGTTGATTTATCACATACTCAACAAGATTGGAACAGAGTGTTTGTTCTCCACAGAAGTAGAAAGGTTAAGAGGAAGCGCTCAAAATTATATAGGGATCCAAAGGAGTACATAAGGAGAAACTGTTTCCACTGGCAAGAGGGTTAATAGCCAGAACAGTTAGGTTTGCAATAATTGGCATAGGAACAAGTGTGAAGATGATGGGAGTTATTTTCATGCCATGAGTTATTACAGTCTGGAAATGAAATCAATCAATCAATCAATCAATCAATCAATCAATCAATCAATCAATCAATCAATCAATCAAAGACTTTATTGTCATTCCAAAATACACCAATAAATGCAAGTCTGAATGAAATGTTGTTGCATCTGGCTCACCGTGCAACATAAAACAACAAAAGGATAAAATGGATAAAAAGATAAAATAAATAAAAAGATAAAATAGATAATAGTGGCGGCACATTATATGGAATTCAAGAGTCTGATGGCTTGGGGTAAGAAGCTGTTGCAAAACCTGGCCGTTCTGCTCCTTATACTGCTATACCTTTTGCCCGAGGGCAACAGAGTGAACAGTCCATATAGAGATGTGTGGGGTCTCTTATAATTCTTTTGGCCTTGGACATGCAACGTTAGCACGCAATGTCCCGGATTGAAGGAAGAGAAGTCCCCACGATTTTTTCAGCCGTCCTCACCACTCTCTGCACGGACTTCCAGTCGGAGGCTTTGCAGTCCCCAAACCAGACAGAGATGCAGCTGGTCAAAATGCTCTCTATGGTGCCTCTGTGGAAAGTGGTGAGGACGGGATGGGAGAGGTGAGCTCTTCTCATCCGGCTCAGTAAGTGCAAAAGCTGCTGCGCTCTCTTAACTAGTGATGCGATGTTTTGTGACCAGGTCAGACTGTTCGTGATCTGCACACCAGGAACTTAGTGCTACTGACCAACTCCACATCGATGTCATTAATGTGTAGTGGTGTATGACTGTGCTGGTTTCTCCTGAAGTCAACGATGACCTCCTTTGTTTTGTCAACATTCAGGATCAGATTGTTTGTGTTGCACCAGTCCACCAGTCGTTTCACCTTCTCCCTGTAAGCCAGTTCATTTTCATCCCGGATAAGGCCCACCACTGTTGTGTCATCTGCGTACTTCATGATGTGGTGTGTACTAAACCTGGCACAACAGTCGTGGGTCATCAGGGTAAACAGCAGTGGACTCAGGACGCAGCCCTGACGGGAGCCGGTGCTCAGAGAGATGATGTTGGAGATGTTGTTTCCAACCCGCACTGACTGGGGTCTGTCAGTGAGGAAGTCCAGTAGCCAGTTACACAAGGGGGTGCTGAGGCCCAATGAACCCAATTTGCTTACCAAGTGCTGAGGGATGATTGTATTGAATGCTGAACTAAGTCCACGAACAGCATTCGCACATGTGTGTTCTTCTCCTCTAGATGTGCCAGGCTCAGGTGGAGTACAGAGGATATGGCGTCCTCTGTGGAGCGGTTTGGCCTGTAAGGAAACTGGAACGGGTCAAGTGTGGAGGGGAGTCTGGAGGTAATATGGTCCCTGACCAGCCTCTAAAAGTATTTCATCATTATGGGAGTGAGTGCTACAGGGCGGTAATCTTTGAGACATGTTATTACCGATTTTTTTGGCACTGGTATGATGGTGGCAGTCTTGAAAGAGCAACTTTCAAAGAGGGATTTGGGTAGAAACTATAATAAGTGGGAAATAGCTGAAGGATAATGGGTAAAGAGCAGTGCATCGAAACTGACAAGATAATTCTCTCTAAACAAATATATAAAGGCAAAGGACAGAAAAAATAGACCTGTGGCTTTTTTCTCTGTTATTTAATATACCAAAGAACTTCAAGGTTTGTGTTTAGTGAAGAAATTCAGCACCTTTGTAAAGCATAACCTTTAAGCTCTATTTATTCTTTGTCGAGTTTCTCTTATGAACGTTTTATCTGTGCACATGACCTTTAACAAAAAAATGCCCCATTAATAAAAGAATTGTACAAGGAATTTGAAAAGGAAGAGGGAAATTACCATACGAATATCTATATTACTAAAAGTCAGATCTTGACCACTTCATGTTGTTCTGTATATTGATTTTAGAACAATTGCTGCCACTTACAGCTGTGAGTTTTGGCCATCTTACTCAGAGCCACCCCTCCGCTGCGCAGGGCAAGAGGATTTTTCCCATCGATTAAAAATAAAAGAGTTATTAGTGTTTTAAAAATGTTGAGATTCTCTCCCCTGAAAGCCACGCCTCTTCCAGAGGGACTATAAAACCCAGAAGTGTTGAGTACCTCAGTCAGTCTCTGCAAAATGGGGGAGCGAGAGGGTCACGTCTCTCAGTCTGAGCTGTGAATAACACTGAACACATGTCGACTAAACTGTGAGTGGTTTTACTGACCTGTCAGTGCCCTTAATGTGGTTTGAAAATATAGTTTGGAAATGCTGAAGCTGTGTTGCCTTTGGTTTGGAAATGCTAAAGCTGTGTTGCCTTTGGTTTGGAAATGCTAAAGCTGTGTTTCCTTTGGTTTTGGAAATGCTAAAGCTGTGTTGCCTTTGGTTTGGAGATGCTAAAGCTGTGTTGCCTAATCAAAGTTGCCTTGCCTAATTAAAGTTGCTTTGCCCATTTAAAGTTGCCTTGCCTAATTAAAGTTGCCTTGCCTAATTAAAGTTGCCTTGCCTAATTAAAGTTGCCTTGCCTAATTAAAGTTGCCTTGCCTAATTAAAGTTGCCTTGCCTTCTATATAATTAAAAGTCTAATCTTCAACACTTCCTGTTTGCTCTTTATATTGATTTTTTTTTTAAAACGCTAGCACGTACGGCTGTGATTTTTGACCATCTTACTCAGAGTCCCCTTCCGCTCATCAGGGAACGAGGATTTTTCCCATTGATGAAAATAAAAGAGGTATTAGTATCTTAAAAATGTTGAGTTTCTCTCTCCTGTCAATCATGCCATGAAGGCCATGCCTTCTGCTAATTTCACTGAATCACTCAGCTGTAAGCGTGAACATTGGTATAGACATTAATACAACTGAAATAGAGAGAATGAAAATTCAGCTCATGCTTTTTTATCAGCCATGCCTGTTTTTTATTGACCTTCCATTTATTTTGTTTTAGGTATCTGGTGGATCTTTAACAAGCGATTCATCCACAGATACTTATGGCCTGAGTACACAAATAATGGATGCATATTTATGAAAGTTACAAAGAACATATGACAGCCAAGACCTTCACAATATGAGGAGAGTAAACAACATGAATAGAAACATTGAGAACATTTACACCTGATTTTACTTCATTCATGATTAAATCTATCTATTATATATTAAAACTGTGTGCCTGCCGGCGTCCGTGGTCCATCCGTCCGGCTGCCGGCCACCTTTCTTCCTTTGATTCCTTGCTACTCAGAAACCAGACGCAGAATCGCCGAGATCTTTTCCATTTCGGTAGAGATTTCACTTTTCTTTCAAAGTATCCACCCCTGATTACATTTCGTCGTGTTTATGTACACATTTTTAATCAAATCCTTCTCCCCCCCCCCACCACTCCCCCCAATATTTCAAAAAAAACCCCATAGAAGCAGCCCCAGCCCCAGCCCCTGGTGAACGTTCTATCGTGTGATGTCACAATGTCCAATGTTCAAATATGTCCAATCGGAATGGATTCATTTACATATGCCTTTGCAGGAGCCCCAGCCCCTGGTGAACGTTCCATCGTGTGATGTCACAATGCCCAATGCTCAAAGACATTCTTGCCATAGAGGGAGTACAGAGAAGGTTCACCAGTGATTCCTGGGTTCATATGAATAAAGACTGGATAGACTCGGCTTGTACTCGCTAGATTTTAGAAGATTCAGGGGGTATCTTATAGAAACTTACAAAATTCTTAAGGGGTTGGACAGGCTAGATGCAGGTAGATTGTTCCAGATGTTGGGGAAGTCCAGAACAAGGGGTCACAGTTTAAGGATAAGGGGTAAATCTTTTAGGACCGAGATGAGAAAAACATTTTTCACACAGAGAGTGGTGAATCTCTGGAATTCACTGGCACAGAAGGTAGTTGAGGCCAGTTCATTGGCTGTATTTAAGAGGGAGTTAGATGTGGCCCTTGTGGCTAAAGGGATCAGGGGGTATGGAGAGAAGGCAGGTACAGGATACTGAGTTGGATGATCAGCCATGATCATACTGAATGGTGGTGCAGGCTCGAAGGGCCGAATGGCCTACTCCTGCACTTAATTTCTATGTTTCTATGTTTCCCTCTCCTCACCCCTCTCCCTCTCCCACCCATCCCTCTCTCCCCCACCCCCCTTCCCTCTCCACCCCACCCCCTTCCCTCTCTCCACCCGCCCCCTTCCTCCTACCCCTCTGTCCCTCTTCCATCACTCCCCCTATCCCTCTCCTCCTCCCTCCCCACTCTTCCACCTCTCCCCCTTCCCCCCTCCCACTCTCCCCCCCCCCCACCCCGCTCCCCCTCCATCCCTCCTCCCCTCCCTCCCCATCCCCCCCCATCCCCCCCTCCCCCACATCTCTCTCCCCACCCCCCTCTCTCACCCCCTACCCCGCTCTCCTTTCTTTCCCAAATCTGTCCCGTTTCCTCCTCCTCCTCCTCTCCCATCCCTCCCCTCTTCTCACCCCCCTCCCCCCACCTGTGTGTTTGGGGGGTGGTTAATGTGATTGTGATGCCGCAGCCCCCCCCCCCCACCACCCCGCAAACGCCGTTGGGGAAACGGGTCTGCACTTGGTCTAGTAAAAACTAAAACTAATTTGCTCTTGAATCAACGTGTAAGCACAGAAACGGGTTGAAATGACCTAATTAATGGAATGCTGGCTTGCTCAAAGGAAGAGAGGAAGGCTCTGCAAAGAGTCATAAAGACTGCAGAGAGGATTATCAGAACGGAACTCCCCTCCATGGACACAATCTACACAGAGCGCTGTCAAAAAAGAGCAGAGAGAATCATCAGAGACACACTACATCCAGCTCACTCCCTGCTCAAACACAAAAACTGCACATACAACCTCAGGCACAGACGAGCGGACAGCATCGCCACAAACAGAACACGCTTTTTTAAGAGCTTCTTCCCTGCCACAGTGAGACTCTTGGCCAAAACAAAATGAACTGATGTCCTGACCTACCTCATAGCATATCATATTATATCATATTATATTGTCTCCTGGGCCTGTGCAATTTACAATGCAATCGACACTTTTATATAGGGTTTGTGCAAGTTACAATGCTCTCACTTTCCCCTTTATATAGGGTTTTAGGCACTTTCTTTTTTTATTTCTAGAGAAGTATATGTTTTTATAGATTATGTGTCTTTCTGTGTGTCTTTTTAATTTGACTTGACTTGACTCTCTGAACAACCGCACAAGAGTTCCTATGTGTGTAAGCACAAATGGCAAATAAAGTTTTTGACCTTTGACCTTTGACCTAATTTCACAGGATTTCTCCATTTTTAAGATGTACTTTATTAATGGAAATGGCCAATTTAAATTTATTTAAATGAAAGGAGGAAAGAGCAATTTTCAAGGTACTCAAAGTGGCTTTTATGATGTTTCTCAACTGTTCCGCTCTTATAAAGAGATGTAACAAAGGAGACCAATAGGATGTGTGTCTGGTAAATAGGAAGTTTAAACATATTTGGAAAGATGTGGACCTCTGTATCAGTTGGGGTGATTGACCCAAAAATATACAATAAATCAAGTTATCTAGGCAGAGCAAAAAATATATGGGTACAAGGAACTGCAGGTGCTAAATTACACAAAAGGACACAGTGCTGGAGTAACTTCACAGGTCAGGAAACATCTCTGGAGAATATGCATGGGTGTCATTTCGGTTTAGTACCACAGATAAATAGGAGTTAGGGAGTGTGGAGAGGAAGTACTGGTAACTCCAACTGTATTTACTCAAATGCGAGGAGCCTCATGATCCATCAGATGAACTTATAAGCATGAATCAGCACTTAGAATTACCATATTGTTGAAATGATCAGACTCACACATGGAGGTTAGAACTCATAGTCTTTATTGCAGTACAAATGGAAGGAACACAATGTGTTTTCATCCCCGTAGTCCGCATCAAAACTAAAAGAGAGAGTGACACACCGGCTTATGGGACCGGCCCAGGGTAGGGATGAAGATCTGGACTGGACTACATAAGGAATGTGTAGCATGCATAATCTGTATGGTGATATATATATATATATATATATATTGTAAAGACATACTAATCTACATCCTTCCTCTTAAAGAATTCTCAGAATAAAAACAGATATGATCATCACATGTGCTGTCTATCACGTCAATAGATGCCACCATTGGCATTGACCAAATATGAATGTGGTTTGGAAGCAGGTCCAGAAATTACACCAAGGCGGTTGTGACCCTTGTCGGTTTGTAGACGGACCACCTGTCCCTTGGCTGGTGGTGGAAGTGGTCTGCTCATCTTGTCAGACCATTGTTTTTGAATGTCACGCTTTTGTTGTAGCCTGGACTGGATTTTGGATGGTGAGATCAAATGTGGTAACAGTGCCTATTTCGCCACAAGCACTAGTACTGCATGTATATATATCACCATACAGATTATGCATGCTACACATTCCTTATGTAATACTGTCCAGATCTTCATCCCTACCCTGTGCCGGTTCCATAAGCCCAAGCTAGCAGCTCCTTTTCGATCTGAGTGTAGCATTGTCCAGTGTCGGTCATGGTGCAAGAAGCATAGGCAACAGGCCTGTTGCCATCCCTGTTATCTTGGAGGCAAGCTGCTCCTAAACCGTACTGCGAGGCATCACGTCAGTGTGACAGGTAGCTTAACATCAAAGTAGTTGAGGGTGGGGGCACGACATTTGTTGTTTAAGAGTGTCGAACGCCCTCTGCTGCTGTTCATGCCAGGACAATGCCAGTGTCTTTGTGGGTTAGCTGGTGCAGTGGGGCCGAGAGTTCACTGAAATTTGGAATGAATTTCCCCAAGTAGTTTACCATGCCAAGGAACCTCTGCAGGCTGAGCACGTCTGAGGGTGCTGGTAACTTGTTGATTGCAATAGTCTTTGATGGATCAGGTTTGAGGCCGTTACTAGTGAACACATGACCCATGTAGTTCACCTTGCCTACTCTGAATTTGCACTTTAGGGGGTTGATCTTGAGGTTAATCTCTTTAGCGCGGTCCAGAACTTTCTTTAAGTTCACGTTGTGTTCTTGGACTGTTTGTCCAGCAACAAGAATGTCATCAACAATGATGGAGCATGGGTAACCTGCAAATAGTTGTTCCATGGTGTGCTGAAATACTTCACTTGCCGAGTTTATGCCGAATGGCATAAGCAGGAATTTGTAACGTCCAAAGGGTGTGCTGAAAGTGGTTAGCTTGGAAGAGTTGTGATCCAAGGGAATCTGCCAGAATGAACTCTTGGTATCTAGAACTGAGAATACAGTTGCCTTGCCCAGCTACGCTGCAACATCTTCCACTGTGCGCATGGGACGCCTCCAACATATGTTGCTACAGCTACAGAAGTATGACATTGTTCTAACCTATAAACGAGGCAAAGACATGCACCTGGCTGACACCCTCTCACGTGCTCCATGGAAGACCTGTGAGAAATCATCCACCGCTGAAGACAGTTTCCTTGTCATGACCGTCTCCTATGTTCCTTCGTCCTGTTTGGAGGACCTGGTTACCGCTGACGATGCTTTACGATCTCTCTCCTCCGTCATTAAGCGTGAGTAGCCAGACAAGCAATACAGATTACCCATTCCAAATCCCGCCCTTCTTTGCCATTCGTGATGAACTAGTACTACAAGAGGACACCAGAGATGGCGTGGCCGGGTCCAGTCGCCGCTGTGGTAGCGCCGCGGAGCTTGTGCATTTTTTTAACTTGTATGTTCATTTTTAATTTCTACTAACGCATTAGCACTAACAATGTACGATCGGTAAACACTTTTAAAACTAAACTTTAGAGTATCCCAAGGCCTTATAGACATGTTACTCAACGATCCAGCATGGCCGGCAGAGATCACAAGAGCGCGCCACGGCAAAACAATGGGAATAATTCAGAAAAAGCATTGAGGAAAGCGGGGGGGGGGGGGGGGGGGGAGGGGGGGGGGATTCGGAATAGGCTGAGAGCCCAAGCCTTCCGTCCACCTCTGCCCAGCATTCCTCTGGCTAACATCCAGTCCTTGGAGAACAAGTTGGATGACCCTAGGGCGAGGATCAGATTCCAGTGGGACATAAGAGACTGCAAATGTCTGACCGAGACATGGCTGGTGGCGAATCAGGTAATCTGCCCAATCGAGTCCTTCACTGTTTTCCATGCGGACAGAACGGAAGAATCCGGGAAATCATAGGGTGGAGGAGTTTGCTTCATGACCAACAATATCTGGTGCAACCCTAGGAATATTAAGACGCTTTCTCGCTCCTGCTCGTCAGACCTAGAGCATCTGACTATCTCATGCCGTCCATTCCACCTTCGTCGAGAGTTCAGCTCAATGATCATCACAGCCGTCTACATACCACCGCATGCAGACACCGACATGGCATTATTGGTCCCACACGATGTGTTATGTCGACACCAAAACATGAACCCTGGTGCGGCTATGGTGGTAGCTGGAGATTTTAATAAGGCAAATCTCAAAAAGGTCATGCCTAACTTCTGCCAACACATCACGTGTGTCACCAGGGGGAAAGAACTTTGGACCACTGCTACACTCCGTTCAAGAAAGGCTACAAGGCCGTTTCTCTCCCTCCTTTTGGAAAATCTGTCCACGCTGCCATTTTCCTGCTGCCGGAGTATAAACAACAGATTGTACGGGAAGTGGCAGTGACGAGGGACGTAAAGCGGTGGTCTGACCATTCAGAGGCCATGCTGCAAGATGCACTTAGCAATGTTGACTGGAATATTTCCCAAGCAAGTTCCAGAGACGTCAGTGAGTTCACGGAAGCGATCACGGACTTAATTGCAACAATAGCCAATAACATCGTCCCCACGGTAAGAGTTAGCATCTTTCCTAATCAAAAACCCTGGGTGGACAAGTCCATTCACGTTGCCTTAAATGCTCGCACCGCTGCTTACAACTCTGGCCTGGCATCCGGCAATATGGATGACTAAAAGGCAGAGTCCTACAGAGTGCGAAGGGTGGTGAAGGACGCAAAAAGGAGGTACAGGGTCAGGATGGAGTCGCAGATGGAGCAGCGGGACACCAGACGCCTTTGGCAGGGGCTATGGACTATAACTAACTACCAGAGCAGCCCCCCCCTCAACCGGGAGTGCCGGCACCTCCCTAGCTGATAACCTGAACTCTTTTTATGCACGATTCGAGACGGGCAACATCACCCCTAGCTCGCCAGCTAACAATAACACCGCCAGCGCACTGTCTAGCGAGGCTGGAGGGAGGCCCACCGCTGGGGATGTGCACACATTCTCGGTGACTGAGCACGACATGAGGAGGGCTCTGACGCGTGTGAACACGAGGAAAGCTGTAGGCCCAGGTGGTATATCTGAGCGAGTACTAAAGTCTTGTGCTACTCAGCTTGCTCCAGTGCTCACCACAATATTCAACCTCTCCCTGGCCAAGTCCGTGGTCCCTGCCTGCTTCAAAAGATCCACCATTGTACCAGTGCCAACGAATGCCTCTCCAACTGGCTTGAATGACTACTGACCAGTGGCCCTCACCTCGGTAGTCATGAAATGCTTCGAGAGGCTGATCAAGAACCACATCAGCGCCTTCCTCCCTCACATCATGGACCCACTGCAGTTCGCATACCATCCGAAGAGATCCATGGATGATGCGGTCTCCCAGGTTCTGCACACCACTCCCTCTCACCTTGAGAGCCAGAAGGGGGGCCATGTGAGGATGCTGATCATTGACCAGTTCAGCTTTCAATACCATAGTCCCCACCAGACTTGCTGAGAAGCTGCTGGCTGGGGCTGAACACTCCCCTGTGTGCCTGGGTCCTGGACTTTCTCACTGCCAGGCCCCAGGTGGTCAAGATGGGGAGACATACCTCCAATCCCCTCACCCTGAACACAGGATCCCCCCAGGGTTGCATCCTTAGCCCCCTACTGTACTCCCTGTACACACATGACTGCGTGGACAGTTTCAGCTGCAACTCCATCATCAAATTTGTTGATGACACTGTGGTGGTGTGCCTGATCTCCGATAACGATGAGAAGGACTACCGGGAGGAGATGGTTAATCTGGCACTCTGGTGTCAGGACAACAGCCTCCTCTTGAATGTCACAAAAACTAAGGAGCTGATAGTGGACTTTAGAAGGGCTCAACATCCGAGGATGTACACGCCACTGGAGATAAATGGGACTACTGTGGATAGGGTGAGCAGCTTTAAATACCTGGGAGTCCACATCACAGAGGATCTGACATGCACAACACACACTGCCACACTGGTGAGTAAGGCAAGGCAGTGCCTTTACCACCTCAGGCAGCTGAAGAAATTCAGAGTCTCTCTGAGGAGCCTTCAGTGCTTCTACTCTGGGGCTGTATAAAGCATCTTGTCCGGCATAATCTCAATCTGGTTTGGGACCAGCTCTGTCCAGGACAGGAAGGCTCTGCAGAGAGTAGTGTGTTTGGCCGAACACACTATTGGAACTACACTCACCCCCCTGCAGGACCTATACACCAGGAGGTGCAGATCCAGAGCCAGCAACATAATGAGGGACCCCTACCTCCCCAGCAATGGTCTATTCCAGCTGCTATGGTCAGGCAAGCGCCTCCACTGTCACTCTGTGAAAACTGAGGATGAAGTTTCTTCCCACAGGCCATCAGGACTGTAAACTCTTATCTCATCAGGGACTAATTTACTGTTGTGTTGTGTCTTTAAAACATTTTTTGTTCCTAAATGTAAATACTGGTTCTGTTTTATTCTGTTCTGTTGTTCTGCTGTTTTTGCACAATCCTTACACAGCAAATACTTTGATGCCATCCATGCGGGACACCCAGGTGCAGAGGCAATTGTCCTGCGAGTGAAAAGCATGTTTTTCTGGCCTGGCATGGCTGATTATATTCGTGAAAAAGTGAAGTCCTGTGCAGTGTGCAACAGTTTGACACCACACCAACAGAAGCAGCCACTTCTCTCACACCCGGTTCCCGACCTCCCATTGTCCCACGTTGGCAACTGACATTTTTGAGTGGCATGGCAAACAATACCTGGTTCTAGTCCACTCATATTCCAGATGTTTTGAAATCGACCTGCTCAGTAACCCCACCTCTGCAGGGATAGGCCAGAAGCTGGCACACCATTTTTCTGTTCACGGGACACCGTATCAGCTACTGGCTGACAATGGCAGTCAATTTACCAGCCTGTACTTCAAAGACTTTGCTACACACTGGGATTTGTGTCATATCACCAGCAGCCCCGAATACCCACAGTCAAACGGGCTGGCTGAACGTGCCATTAGGAGTGATGGAACGTGCCAAACAGGTGATGGAACAATCCCTCTTCTGACACCATGTTGAAATGCTCAGACTTACACATAGATGTTAGAACTCATAGTCTTTATTTCAGTACAAACGGAGGGAACACAATGTGCTTTCATCCCCATAGTCCGCATCAAATCTAAAAGAGAGAGGGACACACTGGCTTAGAGGACCGGCCCAGGGTAGGGATGAATATCTACATAAGGAATGTGTAGCATACATAATCTGTGTGTGATATATATATAGTAAAGACATATATACATAATCTGTGTGGTGTTATATATATAGTAAAGACATACTAATCTACACATATTAAGTTGTTGACTAAAGGGCAGGGCTGGCAACTGGTAGCTTAATGTTCGGGGATGTTGAAGTTTTGGACAAGACAGCAGAGTATGCAAAAGAGGAGGGAGAATTGCACTGCTGATTAGGGAGAACCATGCAGAACATGGCAAGAATATCTTGGAGGGATCGTATAATAAAATCGTATGGGTAGAATTTACAAATAAGAGAGTGGAATCACTTTGCTGGGTTAATTCTATAGGTCTCAATAATTTTAGATTTTTTTAGTTTTAGTTTTAGGGATACGGTGTTGAGACAGGCACTTCGGCCCACCGAGTGCGCGCCGACCATCGATCATCTATACACTAGATTGATCATACACACTAGGGTCAATTTACAGAAGCCAATTATTCTACATACCTGCACATCTTTGGAATGTGTGAGGAAAGCACAAAGAAAACATGCAAACTCTGTACAGACAGGTAGTCAGTATCGAACATGGGTCTCTGGCGTTGTAAGGCAGCAACTCTACTGTAGTGCCACTGTGCCATCCTTAGCAGGGCAATAGTCAGCAGGAATTAGTGGAACAGACACATATTAGAATATAGGACCCATTTTGGTGTTCTACGATTCTATGCTTCTACGAGGTTAATATTACATGGAGTCATGTGCTGGGACCAACATGAAAAAAGTACATCCTATTTAAATAGATAGTCTTCTTGATGTCAATAATGCAACTGTGAATGTAAAACTCTGATATTGTCTTTAATATCTCCAGCACCAAACTGGAAGGTTTCTGAACTCACAAGGTTGAGGGCACAGCAACTTTTATAGGCACCAGAACATTGTTTTTACATAGGCTGACATTGGACTTGGGGAAATATCGGAGAGCATAATTAGATGCGGACCTCTTTGATGAAATACAGGGATCTTGTCTGTACCACCTTGTTGAGGCTGATATTTGGAGAACACCTTCTGATTTGGCTTTCACCATCACCTTCTCCCTCATTTCTCTCCTAGCTACAGCTCTGCGCCTTCCGCCTCCTCCTCGTTCTACCAGTTATCCACTATTCCAAAGAGAAGGCCTACTAATGGGCCAATGTATTTGAGTAACCTGTTTATACACATGCCTTGAAGTTAGTAAAAAAACAATTCCATATTTACCGTACTGTTCCCCTCAGACCACTGTAATTTGACATACGCACAAACGGCCCGTAGATTCAAAGTTGCTGCCAGAAGGAACTAATTAGCAACTAAACTGTATGTATTTAGTCCCTTAAGCATTAAGCACATAAAATCATCAGCAAATGCCTGCATTTTTCCCCATCATGTTACAAGAAGGTTTAAAGAGTTTGAGGTTTAGTTCTTCCTTTGTTCATTAAACATGAAGACCAGGAGAGTCCTCTTGAAGCTGTGTCACCACTCAAATGGATTTCAGGTGAAATGAACCCCATCTGCATTTACCTATCTTTGCACCGCATTCTTTGAAACCAACACAAAACTATGGTTTAATTTGCTGTTGTTTTATATCCAAATATTTCCCTGGGAAAAAAGCTCATACAGGTGGGGAAAAAAACTGAAAATACTGGAAACGTTTAAAATTCAGGTAACATTCGTGGAAAGAGAAACAGCAAAACTTGCAGGTCCTAATCCTTTTGTTCTAATATGACCTGCATTTTATACTTTTGTTTCAGATGTTCAGCATTTGCAGATATTTTTTAACTGATATGTGCCACGCAGAAAAATGTGGCGTCTCATTTCTTCCCTGCAGTATGCTGAGCAAACTAGGCATTTGAACATTTCCTTTCTTTTGACTTTGTTCTTGAACATACATGCAAGAATTACTCAAGGATTACTGAAGCAATGCACAATCAATTTGCATTTACATTATTTAGAAATGACCACATTTCTTTTGTGTAATGTTATTTGGACTAAAGTCAAAACAGCAATTGACAAAGGGAGAGTGTGCAGAATACAAAGAAGATCGCTGACAGGGAAACATGCTGGGACAGATAAAGTGTCAAATTTAAAAGGAGAAAAGAATTGACAGCCGCAGCAGAAAAGATTGACAGAGAATGTGAAGCATGTTAACAGGAGTGACTGGGGTGGGAAAGCAGACAGGAATAATAGGGAATAAGAAGTGTTGAAAAGACAAATGTAGAGGAGACAAGCTGAATGTGATAAGGTTGCATCACAAATTTATTATTCACACTTCTTGGCGTTGTACAGAAGTTGAATTACAGTTGTCGGGAAAAATGTACAGCAAGATAAATACATGGGAAGCATCTAATTGTGGTAGTGATCTTACTCAGAGAAAATTGATTTGATACAAGACAGGGCAAAACAGTCTGCCGGGATGTTAGTCTATCATTCATGAACAAGTAAGACCTGTCCCACATGGAGATGGATGGAACAAACATGTGCCATTCAAGTAAACACCGTTGTCATGTGACTTATTTTAGCTGCCACTATAAAAGCCTTGGCCAATTCCACTAAATCTTCAAGCTACTTGCCATATTATGAGGCACTGTTTGAAGAACAGAAGAGATAGTGAAGGATGGTAATTCTGCCCAATTCCAATTCCAATCATCAATCCAGAACAAAATACAACTAGTGGGATATGGAAACCAGCAAATAGTGCATCTTGGTGGTTGGTTTTGTTTGGGGAATGTCCTTATGTATAGAACATGTTATCTATTAAGTCACATCATGCTGTTCACTAAAAGTCTATGTATCAGTGCCGTGTATCAGTGACACATTATATTGCAGTAGTATTGCATTTGCTAACAACAAATGTATAATCGGTCGATAAATCCTCAGGGCCAGATAGGCTGCATCCCAGAGTACTTAAGGAAGTAGCTCCAGAAATAGTGGATGCATTAGTAATAATCTTTCAAAACTCTTTAGATTCTGGAGTAGTTCCTGAGGATTGGCGGGTAGCAAACATAACCCCACTTTTTAAGAAGGGAGGGTGAGAGAAAACGGGGAATTACAGACCAGTTAGTCTAACATCGGTAGTGGGGAAACTGCTAGAGTCAGTTATTAAAGATGGGATAGCAGCACATTTGGAAAGTGGTGAAATCATTGGACAAAGTCAGCATGGATTTACAAAAGGTAAATCATGTCTGACGAATCTTATAGAATTTTTCGAGGATGTAACTAGTAGCGTGGATAGGGGAGAACCAGTGGATGTGGTGTATCTGGACTTCCAGAAGGCTTTCGACAAGGTCCCACATAAGAGATTAGTATACAAACTTAAAGCACACGGCATTGGGGGTTCAGTATTGATGTGGATAGAGAACTGTCTGGCAAACAGGAAGCAAAGAGTAGGAGTAAACGGGTCCTTTTCACAATGGCAGGCAGTGACTAGTGGGGTACCGCAAGGCTCAGTGCTGGGACCCCAGCTATTTACAATATATATTAATGATCTGGATGAGGGAATTGAAGGCAATATCTCCAAGTTTGCGGATGACACTAAGCTGGGGGGCAGTGTTAGCTGTGAGGAGGATGCTAGGAGACTGCAAGGTGACTTGGATAGGCTGGGTGAGTGGGCAAATGTTTGGCAGATGCAGTATAATGTGGATAAATGTGAGGTTATCCATTTTGGTGGCAAAAACAGGAAAGCAGACTATTATCTAAATGGTGGCCGACTAGGAAAAGGGGAGATGCAGCGAGACCTGGGTGTCATGGTACACCAGTCATTGAAAGTGGGCATGCAGGTGCAGCAGGCAGTGAAGAAAGCGAATGGTATGTTAGCTTTCATAGCAAAAGGATTTGAGTATAGGAGCAGGGAGGTTCTACTGCAGTTGTACAGGGTCTTGGTGAGACCACACCTGGAGTATTGCGTACAGTTTTGGTCTCCAAATCTGAGGAAGGACATTATTGCCATAGAGGGAGTGCAGAGAAGGTTCACCAGACTGATTCCTGGGATGTCAGGACTGTCTTATGAAGAAAGACTGGATAGACTTGGTTTATACTCTCTAGAATTTAGGAGATTGAGAGGGGATCTTATAGAAACTTACAAAATTCTTAAGGGGTTGGACAGGCTAGATGCAGGAAGATTGCTCCCGATGTTGGGGAAGTCCAGGACAAGGGGTCACAGCTTAAGGATAAGGGGGAAATCCTTTAAAACCGAGATGAGAAGAACTTTTTTCACACAGAGAGTGGTGAATCTCTGGAACTCTCTGCCACAGAGGGTAGTCGAGGCCAGTTCATTGGCTATATTTAAGAGGGAGTTAGATGTGGCCCTTGTGGCTAAGGGGATCAGAGGGTATGGAGAGAAGGCAGGTACGGGATACTGTTGGATGATCAGCCATGATCATATTGAATGGTGGTGCAGGCTCGAAGGGCCGAAGGGCCTACTCCTGCACCTAATTTCTATGTTTCTATGTTTCTATGTAATCAGGAGTCAGTATTTGACGAAGAGTCTTTAAACAGTTTTTTGTGTTTTAAGAATCATATTACAAGAATGTGAATTGAAGAGCAGAAGCTCGTTGCACTTTCCTCACAATTCCCCTTCTCACAAAAGAGACAGTCATGGAAGCATGCCAGCCAATTTAACCAAAACATATGGTGAACGTTGTGAAAGAGGTGGCACCATCAATTCTGTTGTCAAGATACACAGCACATGAACAGGTCATTGATCAAGACAGTTTTGTCTCCATGTGACTAAGGTGACCACATGTGTCTATTTACTTGATCTTCCCAAGAAACCGGACACCATATCTTGTACTCAGCTGTGCATTATTGCATCAAGTATGCAACAAGCTTGCTGTGGGGAGTACAATGATCCATTTCCCCAAAGAATATTGGAATTCTCCATAGCTAAACTTCAGTTTTCTTAGACATGTTGTCTAACAACTGTATCATATCAGGTATGACCATATATTTGTAAGTTGGCCCCATGAGGTCCAATCATTTGGATTGGTAGAGAAACTTATGCTATCTCTATCGTCAGTAGTTCTGCGTGTTCCCACCACTCAGGAAGGAATAAAGCTGTTGAATAGCATTTACCCTCTAAAAAATTGATATGATTGTCATCTGAGAAAGGTTATTGATACCATGCAGTAATTATACTTTCAATAATTTATCATTTATGCCTGAAAATGACTTTTCATGATGTTGAATATTCAACAATGAACATTTTGTTAAACATAATTTGTTAGCAGTTTGTATCAGTCGACCATGGGGGATTTGTAATTGCAACAAAGAGCAGAGGAGGCCTGTCCCACTTACATGTCCTTGGTAAGCTAATTACTCGACCTTGTGGTCGCGTTGATGTGCGACGGTCCCGAGAAGGTCGGGCGTGACTTCATTCGACCGCACAGCCGTCTGGAGCGCGTGACATCATTTGAAGATGGACGCAAAATGCTGGAGTAACTCAGCAGGACCGGCAGCATCTCTGGAGAGAAGGAATGGATGATGTTTCAGGTCAAGACTCTTCTTCAGTCTGAAATAATATATCTATCTATATTACTAAAACTCTGTTCATGACCAGTTTTGGCCTTCTGTGCTGCGATTTCCGAGAGAACGCCGCCACCTACGGCCATCATTTTTGGCCACCTTGCTCAGAGCCCCCCTCCACCATATGTGTGCCGAGGATTTTTCCCGTTGATGAAAAATGACAGAGATATTAATGCTTTTACAAAATTCCCATTCTCTCTGCTGCTCCTGCTGGTGGGAGGGGGAGGGACTATAAAACCAGGAAGTGGTGTGCCCCAATCAGTCTCTACAACATGGAGGTCTGAGCTCTGAATGACTGAACAAATGTCTACACAGCTGTGAGTAAGTACCCTTAATTTGGTTTGAAAATGAAAATATGGTTATGCTTAGTTTGAGGAAAAAAGCACTGCCTGCAAATGGTTGTTTGGGGGGTTTGGGTTGAGTAATAAGGCATTCCCTCTCTCTCTCTCCCCTCCTCTCTCTCCCCACTTCTCTCTCTCCCTATCCCTCTCTCTTTCTCTCTCTTTCCCCCTCGTCTCTCTCCCTTTCTCTCTCTCTCCCCTCCTCTCTCTCCCCACATCTCTCTCCATTCTCCCCCCCCTCTGCCCCCTCTCCTCCCCCCCTCTCCTCCCCCCCCCCTCTCCTCTACCCCCCCCCCCCTCTCCTCTACCCCCCCCTCTCCTCTCCCCCCTCTCCCCTCCTCCCACTCCTCTCTCACCCCCCTCCTCTCACCCCCCTCCTCTCACCCCCCTCTCCTCTCACCACCTCTCCTCTCACCCCCCTCTCCCCTCCCCCCCTCTCCCCCCCCCCCTCTCCCCTCCCCCCCTCTCCTCTTCCCCTCCTCTCCTCTTCCCCCGCCTCTCCTCTCTCCCCCTCTCCTCTCCCCCCTCTCCTCTCCCCCCTCTCCTCTCCCCCCTCTCCTCCCCCCCCTCCTCTCCCCCTCTCCTCTCCTCTCCTCTCCCCCCTCCCCCCTCTCTCTCTCCCCTCTTTTTCTCCCCCACCGTCCCTCCCCTAAACCCCCCTCCCCTCCACCCACCCCTACCCCCTTCCCTCCACTCTCCCTCCCCTTCCCTGCTCCCCACCTCTCCCCCTCCCCTCTCACCCCCCCCTCTCCCCCCCTCCCTCCCCCCCTCTCCCCCCCTATCTCCCCTCTCTCCCCTCTCTCCCCTCTCTCCCCTCTCTCCCCTCTCTCCCCCTCACTCCCCTCTCTCCCCCCCTCCCCCTCTCTCCCCCCCCCCTCCCCCCTCTCTCCCCCCTCTCCCCCCTCTCTCTCTCCCTCCCCTCCTCCCCTCCATCCCCTCCCTCCCTCCCCTAAACCCCCTCCCCTCCACACCCCCTACCCTCTTCCCTCCACCCTCCACCCTCCCCCCTCCCTCCCCCTCCATGCTCCCCCTCACCCCCCTCTCTCTCCCCCTCACTCTCACCCTCTCTCTCTCCTCCCCTCTCTCTCTGTCTCTGCCTCTTCTCTCTCTGCCCTCACTCTCTACCCCCGCCCCCACCCCCCCTCTCTAGATGTGACTGCAAGTTGGGGGCTATGCGTCGGTAGATAGGGTGGTAATGGGGTAAAAGGAGCAAATTAATAATATTAATATAATATCAAGGGGGGTAATTAGCGTGAGTGCGGGGGGGGATAGTTAGTGTGTGTGATGCTGCATGCCGCCTCCCCCCCCCCCACAACCGCACGTTGGGGGAACAGACCCAACGCGTCTGCACTTGGTCTAGTATATTACTAAAACTAAGATCTTGACCTGCTTTCGACTTTCTGTTTCGTGATTTCCGAGTGAACGCCGCCACTTATGGCTGTCATTTTTGGCCACCTCGCTCAGAGACCCCCTCCGCCGGATTGGACTGGAGGATTTATGAAAAATCAGAGAATTATTAATGTTTTGTTTTTTAATCGCCATTCTCTCTGCTGCCCCCGCTGGCGGCAGGGGGTGGGACTATAAAACCCCACCGAGACAGAGGAAGCAAGAGGGTCATGGCTCTCTGAGCTGCGAAAAACACTGAATGCAGTCTACTCCACGGTGAGTCCCCTCGATGTGGTTTTCAGAAAATGTGTTTTGTTGGATTGCAAAGTGTTTGCCCAATTGGCTTGGCTTTTTAAAGGGCTTTCAGAAAATGTGTTTTGTTGGCTTGCAAAGTGTTTGCCCATCGGCTTGGCTTTTTAAAGGGCTTTCAGAAAATGTGTTTTGTTGCTTGCAAAGTGTTTGCCCAATCGGCTTGGCTTTTTATAGGGCTTTCAACAGTTTTCGGTTGGATAAAGTGTGAATAAACATTTTATTAGATCAGGACTGTGTTTAATTGCAAAATTGGCACTCATTCTGTGACTTCCGCTTACTGGCAAGATGGCTCCGATGACATCATTTCCGGTTAGCGGCAAGATGGCGCTGAGTGCGTAATTTCCGGTCCATGGCAAGATGGCGCTGATAGCAGAAGGCACAGAGTGAAGATGTCGTTGAATAATTCAAGAGAGCTTACTGCTCTGTCTATGGTGAGTGTGTTTGTTGGACGTTATTTAAAGCACGTTTTTGCATCAGCAGCAGCATCGACAGGAGACTTTAAACATTTGAATCATTCAGTTTACACACTGTATGTTCACCACGTTCTGAAGTTACTTGGAATTTTAGTATTGGTTGTGTGTGAGTGAATCTGTGTGTGTGTGTGTGTGTGAGCCTGTGTGTCTGTGTGTGAGTGAGTCTGTGTGTGAGTGTGTGTCTGAGAGTCTGTGTGTGTGTATAGGGGGTTGCACGTAAGGTCTCCGGGTGAAAGGGCTTGACGAACGGATCTGCTCAATCCATCTGGAGGACATCGCAGCGTCGGTATATGTTGTTAATACATGAAACGCATACGTTCCTACCTGTTAAAAACCACCAAAATGGTGAATTTTTGCGCTGTACATAATTGTGGAAGTCAGGGTAACCGTGAGAAACATCTATCCTACTTCAGAATTCCAAAAGTGAAGAGAAATTAAGGTAAAGAGAAGCGAGAGCTGAAAGGCCAACATCAGCTAAAGTGCTTGGCAGACATTGGCCGTGCAGATATTGAGATTGAAAATATTGGGAATTATCGCATTTGCTCACTGCATTTCATCAACAGTAAGGCATTATTTGTGTTTTTTCTTGATTCCTTTGGTATCTAAAAAGTTTCAGAAGTGATAAATCTGGCTGTAAAATTTTAAAATCGCCCATGGTTCTGAAGTGGGTTTTTACATGCAAAAAGAAAATGCTTCTGAAGCTAAATTTATCATTAAAAAAATCTCCAGATTTACGAGTGGTGTGTAGAAAAGTAAGTTTTCTATCATTATGGTATTGAGATGTATATTTTGGCAAATAATAAAATGTCCTGACAGCTTAAACACCCACTACCTTTCAATAGGATATTGCCAATTTGCTGAGGTTTATTATGTCCAATTCACAGCTAACAATTATGCCATTCCTTGGCTTGCTTCTGAGTAAAATGTAATTCAAAACCCACGTACGGTTTGCGAATTTTTTTAAGGATACTGCCAGCCCATCAGCTGTGAGTGAATGAACTGCCAGCCCACCAGCCGTGAGTAAGTGAACTGCCAGCCCACCAGCTGTCAGTGACTGAACTGCCAGCCCACCAGCCGTGAGTGACTGCACTGCCAGCCCACCAGCCGTAAGTGAACTGCCAGCCCACCAGCCATAAGTGAACTGCCAGCCCACCAGCCGTGAGTGACTGCACTGCCAGCCCACCAGCCGTGAGTGACTGCACTGCCAGCCCACCAGCCGTGAGTAAGTGAACTGCCAGCCCCCCAAGTGACTGAAGTGCCAGCCCAATAATCCATTCAGTCCATCCTCTCCCCATTCTCTTTCACAGAGTCTGTCACCTGTTTTGGGGAGAATTTCAGGCAGTTTCTCAGCTGCCAGCCTGCCAGGTCCGAGTGACTGAACTGCCAGGCCTCAGTGACTGAGCTGCCTGGCGTCAGTGACTGAACTGCCAGCCCAAGAATCCATTTGGCCCACAATGTCCATACTAGCCCTCTGGAAATCAGTCCCTTCAGCCTACAAAACCCATACTAGCGCAACAGAACCCCCCCCCTCCCCCCCACTGGCCAGCAATATTGGAATTGGTGGAGAGGTGGAATATTGCGTTGGGTGACTAGCCCTTTCGTGTGATGCTGGGAACCAACGGGTCCCACTTAGTCTAGTATATATATATATACTTAGTCTAGTATATATATATTTGGATAATTTCTTCAATTTCATCATAAATTCATGTTGGTACAGAAAGAAAGCTGCAGTGCTTTTTTCCCCTTATTTACATTATTGAAGTGAAAGGCATTATTGTTATCTGACCAATAGTATTCCTTAATGCTAAAGTGCTCATGACTCATTTGATCAATCTAAATATTTCTGTTCTAACTTTCACTTTTAATAGTAAGATTAAACGAGAACTTACCAGTTCGAAGTTTGATTGTTATTTTATGAGGAGTTTATTGAGGGAATACGTGAAGAACCCCGCCAGGACGCATGCGTGTCATTCTTCAAAGCAGCGGTGTGAAATCACAGATAACTGTAATGACTGAACATAGTAAGATTACAGAAGAAAATACCAGTTGAGTATATGATCAAGGGTGGGAGCGGAGGGCACGTATTCCCTCAACGTACTCCTCATAAAATAACGATCAAACTTCGAACTGGTAAGTTCTCGTTTAATCTTACTATTTTACTTCGGAGTCACGTGAGTGACTACGTGAAGATTTCAAAGCTCTGTGATTTCATGCCGTGGAAACGAGTCCATGCATCACATCTGCCTTAATTGACTGTGGGAGGAATTGTGTTAACATGTTTAGACATGAATCCAACATTGAAATCCATGATAAATTGTTAACAACAAATTATAGCCCCTATTTATGGGGTGAAATTATATTATAGACCTTAAAATTGGCTCTGCAAAGTTCCAGTTTAACTACTGGTTTGTGGTAGAATAGTTGGAACATTTTCCCCTGATCCATCCTGCTGTCTCGAGGATTTGGTTCATTGGTACATCCAACTCCCTAGCTGCCGATGTAGTTGCAGCCCTGGTGGAATAAGATTTGAATATGTTAGTATCCACCCCAGCTGTTGTTAAAACCTGTTTCAGCCATCTGGAAATAGTTTGAACCGACACTTTTTTTTTTTTTTTTTTGTGGGTTTGTGGCTGATTAGTAGTGCCATCTCATAGCCTCAGATGTTTTTGGTGTTCTCCATATAGAACAATAATTGTCTTATTATACAGAGACGATATCTGTAGGGTAATCCCTAAATTCTATTTTGAGGCCTGATGATCCCGGTCTGTTCTGTTTGACTAATTCATAATATGAAACGTTATATACCTGTTGAAGAAGTCATATAGTCCAGCCTTAAATTATGTACGACTGTACCCTTAGTGCCGTGACCAAAGCCATCAGCATGACTGTTTTGTGCGTCAGTCTTTGCAGGGCCAGAGCTGTTGCTGGAGACCAATTCCTTAGCAACGTTAGGGCAATACTCATATCCCATTTAGAGAGTACCTGGTTCTTGGGGGATAGATATTAAAAATTCCCCTCATAAGTTTGGTTACCAGGGGTGAGTCCCAACAGAATGACGCTCTGATCCTCGCCATAGATATGTTGATAGGGCACTTCTGGCGCAGTTAATGGCACTGTAACTGAGCCCCTCATCATAATGGAGGCCTGCCAGGAATTCGAGAACAGACGTTATGTTCATCAAACTGTAGGTGATGTTGTTTCTGTGACAATATATCTCCCATTTCCTGATGTATACCAGATATAGTTTTTGGTGGACTGTCTGTGGCCCGCTGAGATAATGTTCAATGTTTGGTCCGCCAGTCCCAGTTGCAGTAGAGGTTTCTTTAGACTCTACAAATTGATAGGTTTGTTGTTTTTGACATGGATGGGTTCCCCTGTTACAGGATGAACCAATAATCTGGTTGTTTCAGGATGGTGATGCATGGTTAAACCCCATGTTGCGTATCACAGGGAACCATGGTTAAGTAGGCCAATCGGCACTACCAATTAACAGACGCTGAGTCTTGTTGTATTTTTCATAATACCCGACTGATGATGCAGAAAAGGAGAGAATGCATAGATAAACAATTGCCCCCTCAATGCAGTGAAAAGCATCTGTCCCTGCTGTCCCAGGGTCTGGTTCCCAAGAAACACAGTTTGGTAACTGGTGATTAAGTCTTATTTTATTGAATTTGCATGACCTGATGTCTGTCACTGAATTTTGGGTTACCTGGTAGGTAAGTAGCTGATATTCCAATGTTTCTCTGGATACACCATTACCAAATTGTATTAGTCAGATTATCACTCTGTAGTCTAACACGCTGGTGATTTATCCCAGAGCAGTATGACTTTAGGCCATAGAACGCACCCCACATTTCCAGGTAGTTTATGCCCAGTGTCTGTGATAATGATGCCTCCTGTGCCTTTCATCTACCTCCACAGATGGAGATGGAAATTGGTAGTACCCCAACCAAGCGGACTGGCATCAGTTTGTAGCACCACTAAGGGTTTGCTGATAATGATAGGGTTGGAACAATGCCGAATGTTATCCCTCCACCATTTTAATTCCATAAGCTTTGATTGGTGGCTTATTGGTCGGTCGAAATGACCAGTATTAACTTTGAGTGTTTGTATTTTGCCCTTTGTAGATTTTTGGTAATACAAAGGTCCAAATTGTGTGGCTGGAAAGGCAGACACTAAATGCCAATTATACTTGCTACCAATCTGATAGACGGTTCACTGTTGTCAATGGGGTTGTTGCAGGCCTCAGTTAAGACTGTAGCCTTGTCCTTTGGTAAAGTCACCGACATGTGAGCTGTCAATAGTGAACCCCAAATAATCCATTATGTTGGTAGGCGTTAGTTTAGATTTAACTGGATGGATGATAACCCCAGTTTTCACCCAATTGTATGGTGGCTGTTACAGCTAGTTAGGCCAACTCCAAAGTTATGCCCACAATTAGTATGATCATATGATTATGTATTTGGTAGAGCTCTATACTGCCAGAGCTGCCCCATCCAGTTGAATTGTTTTAAATAACGTTTGTGATCAGTCCGTATAGGCACTGAATAGTAAGCATCTTTTAGGTCGATGCTAGCCATGGAGTAGCCTTTGGAAATCAGTCCTTTAGCAGTTACCAGTTCCCATTTTGTACTGAATATATAGTACAATGTATTCCAGCCAATCGTGTTGGGTTTACCCATTACCCCTTTTGTACAATTCAATGGTATATTCCTGGATACTGCTTAGGATATAAGTGTCTGTAGTTAATATACACCAAATCCAAAAGAGTGTAATCTCCCACCAATGTGTGTATTATCCACTCTTCCTATAATTTGTAAGGGACCAGACCCACCTACCTCCATTGTTACCGGTGGAAGTTTGCTTCTTCTGTGTAGTCTTCGTGGAGGTTGAGGCGCCGGTGTCTGGGTTTGTTTTTGGGTTGGGGGTTTGCGCATCTTCCAGAAAGGCCGGTCTGGGCTATGGTCTAACAGACCGCTGTCCTGTATGCCCGGCCTTTGAGCTTTCACCAGCTTCTCTTGTTCTGCTGGTGGGTGCATAAGGGTGCTGTCTTTGGCTGTAGGAGATCCTTAATGTTGTCGCCTTTATGAGCCCCAGGGCTTTCCTAAGTCCTGCTCCGACATATTTCCAGATGCTATTTCCACGACTGGAACATTCAGGGATGCGCAGTTTCCTGGTCCCAAGTATTTTTGCAGTGGTGTCCATCGTGGTCTGGCTGTATGTATTTGGACACCATGACCAGTAGATTTTGCCTTCCTGCACCCCTGCACAATTGTAGTTTTGTTCGTCAAAACCCCTCTTCCGGGTCAGCCCAGAATTGACCCCCCAGTACTCCCCTCTGACGAGGGAGATGCACTGTGCAGCCCTACAAGAGGTGCTGCTGTGGGTTTTACCAAGTGCCCACAGTGACTAGACTCCATCTCCCGGAGCCTGTCATGTTGGAGCTCGGCTCCATAAGCCGCTCCAACTTTCTTTTTCATGTTGGAGCTCGGCTCCATAAGCCGCTCCAACTTTCTTTTTCATGTTGGAGCTCAGCTCATAAGCCGCTCCAACCGGCTCCAGCGCTCACGGTCGCTGGCCGCCCAAAGTCGGACTCATCAGTCAACGACTCTTTTGGTTTTCTCCTTGCCTTCCCGCTCAGACGCAGTGTTTAATCTGGCCGGTGCGGGGGCGAAGTCGGGCACAGCTGTTCCCTTACGGGTGATTCCTGTGCCGCAGGCCTCTGCTGGCGTCCGCAACTCCGTGGTCTTCCCCCGCCAGCTTTGTCGCAGCTCTGGTCGACTTCTTTGCCTTGTGCATGTTTCCCCCACCTGTAGAACAGTATGGGAACAATAAAGACCGCAGTATCACTTACCTGCAGGTCCAGGCTTAAAACTTGCCGTTGTTTGCACAGCTCTCCATGTTTCCCCACCTGTGAAACAGTATGGGGAGAATAAAGACCGCAGTTTCACTTACCTGCAGGTCCAGGTTTAAACTGTCGCTCCACCCCATCGTTCCACCCCGCCTCCTGCCGTTTCGACTTGTCAAAGTCGACGGCCCCATTCTGAATAGTCTCCCACCTGGCCGTGGTGTTCTGGCCGGCAGGGGACCAAAAGTCGGCACAGCTGATCCCACTTACGGGGCTTGTGCCTTTAGCTGCTGCTGGCTCCCGCAACTTCGCGGTCCTCCCCAGCCAGCTTCACTCGCAGCACTTGTGGATACTATTTGGTCCAGCTTCCCCCCCCCCCTGTGTAAAAACAGCACGGGGACAAACACTACCGCAGAGTAAATCACTTACCTGCAGGTCCCGGTTTCAAACTTACTGCTGCGGGGGAACGCTCCACCCGCCTGTCGTTTCGCAAGCGTGAAAGCGATATGACACGCATGCGTCCTGGCGGGGTTCTTCACGTAGTCACTCACGTGACTCTGAAGTAAAATCCTATATCCCTCCACAAAAGCAGAGTTAAAAATGTGTGATGAATGTTAATAGTTAAAATAAGATATTCTCTGATACAGTTTATCCATGTATCTGTATGATTTCCTATGGCATCACCACAATTTTTTTTATATTGTTGTCTACCTTTTTTTAATGTTAGCTTTGCATTGATGTTAATTCCATAGAATTGACTCCATTCTCCACAGGTAATTTTTCCCTTAAGCAAATGCTTTTTTTCTCCGTTGACCTCCTTCCTACATATATCTATTAATTCTTCAAAAGAAAATTTCAATAACAGACATCAATAGCTTCAATCATGCAGCAGTCCTGATCCTGGTATGTCATTAGTTCTGAGTGCTTGCCTATTCCAATTCTTCAAAAAATAATATCTTCCACGTGGAGTACTCACCACACCAATACCTGCACATTTTCAAATTGTACTAAACTAGAAGACAAAACTGCATATGTTAACAGTTTTATGAGGAAACATCAAAGATACTTTATCCAGAAAGCTCACTCACACTGATATTTTGCTTGGTTGACTTTGTCATGACACAAGGTCAGATTCAATTGTTTGTTCATTCAGTAATCAGCAGTCTAGTTTATTTTAGTTTGGAGATACAGTGCGGAAACAGGCACGCCGGCCCACTGAGTCTGTGCTGACCAGTGATCCCCACTTATTAACACTATCCTACACACACTAGGGACAATTTTTACATTTACCAAGCCAATTTACCAACATACCTGTACGTTTTGGAGCGTGGGAGGAAACCGAAGATCTCAGAGATAACCCACGTGGTAACGGGGAGAACGTACAAACTCCACAGAGATGGCACCCGTACTCGGGATCAAACCCGGGTCTCTGGCGCAGCAAGCGCTGTAAGGCAGCAGCTCTACCGCTGTGCCAGTGTGACAACAAAGGACATGGCCGTGGGAAAATTCTATACCTGAGCTATTCATAAAGGATAAGGGTGCACTAGTTTTATTAGAAGAAATTACATCCTCGGGAGGGTGTTAGTCTAAGTGGTAATCACAGATCATGTCTAATCTAATTGGTGAAATAACTCATTGATGATCTATGCTGCATTGCATGAAAAATAACACTGAGCATGGGTTCAATTGCAGCTCTGAAAAAGAATAAAGGTGTCACAGGGATGAAGGGTTGAATGGCCTCCTTAGACACATTGATTCTAAATATTACTTTCAGTTTGAGTTCCAATTTGCTGACCATGAAATTAGCCAGTGTGATATCATTTTGCTTGGCATTATTGGCCCTTGCACTTTTCTGCATGTTCTCTGTACCTGTAACACTCTCTTGTATATTCTGTTTCCTTTTCTATATTGCATTACCTTAATGTATTCATGCATGATTTGACTGGAAGCCATGCAAAAAAAAGTTTTAAAATATATCTCAGGACATGTGACAATGATAAACCAAGACCAGTACCAAATGCTATCCAGAAATTTGACCCAGCGCCAAGGGATCAAATAGATATAATTCAAGGATGTTAACTACTTGAATGGAGAACCTGCCTTTGGTGGGTAGATTGTTATGACATAATTTGAACACTATTCAATCCATATGAGTAACAGTGTGATCTTTCGGTTCAAAGATCAATGCATGCTCCTGTATCTCTATGATATCTTCTGAGAGCTGAGAATTCAGTTTGCAAATCGGTGTGGAAAGTACAGGTTCAGGCCATGTGCAATGCCTTATCCAAGGTGGGGGATGAATTCCGATATGTTCCTCAACATTTGCTTCAGATATTTGGATAACTTGCCATTGCCCTAAGCATCTCATTGTGTATGTTGATTTGGCTCATCAAAATACTCACCTAAATCTTCCTAGGTGGAACTTCTGTTGGGATGCTTGGTGAGGTGGTATAGCCTCACTTTATGTCTTGTCCTGCCTGCTGATTATGTCCTCTGTACAGTGAACAATGTGCCAGTACCTGAGCTGGCGGCTGAGATCATCACATCGAGTGATGGACCGTGCCTCTTTGCTGCGTTGTTACTGAGCAGCTGGGGTCTGACCACTTGGCTTTCTTGACTATCTTTAGGAATTTGAAGAGAAGATAAGGTCATGATGAGTGGAGGTGGCAGCCATCTGCAAATTAGAAGAGAATGGGAGATAAGGGTAAATAGTTGGTGGCAACTACAGTAGGTGGTGACAGTGGTCAACATTCTCTCCACTGGACTACTGAGTTAATTCTCATGAATGTTTTGTTTCTTTATGACAAAGAAGACCAGCCAGCCTGTTCGAGGCTATGTCGACATAGGGTAATCCTGATCCCCCGTTATTTCACAAGCCCAGTAACTCAGTCATGGTTGTCCTACCAGATGTCCAATCATGGGGTAATTTACAGATCACTATTGAAACTGCCAGCACATCTTTGCGATGTGGGTGGAAACTGTTCCACTTTGTACTTCAGTTTTCTTCTACATTCCAATCATGTGCCAATGGATGTTATAAATGACCCCGAGTGTTGGGAAGCAGCAATAGAATCAAGGAGGAATTGAAGGACAATCAGAGAAAAATGGAGAGGAGGAATGGAACTGATAGGACTCTTTTGCTTGGAACCGGTATGAACACAAGTAGTTGAATGACCAGGTTCTGGGAAGTAATGTATGAAATTTAGTCTCACGATCTGCTGTTGCTGGTTTTGGTTGCTACCATCTTCTGCAAAAGAAAATGAGTCAGTTAAATAGCTACAGAGTTGGTCGGATGTGGTTGTAAAGTAAGGAAAAACAGTAAATTTGTGAAGGTATGTGTCATTATGATGTTCGAAGAGTTGTTGGTTGATGTTATGTTTGTAATGGAGTGTACTGCATGGAGAAATGATTCAGGGTAGTTGTATATTTATTGATAGAATGAAGGGCCTGTCTCACTGCGGGGACCTAATTCGCGAGTTTAGAAGAGTCTGCCCTCGACTCATACTCGCAGAATGGTCGACACGAGGTCCTAGGAGGTCTTTGTAAGTCTCCTTCGTGCTCGAGAGTAGTCCCCGCATACTCGAGACCTCAGTTAGGTCACGGCGTTTTTTTTAGCAAGCTGAAAAATGCCCGCGAGTAAAAAAAGGTCGACATGGTAACAATCGATAATTTTTTACTCGTAGATTTAGTCGAGGTAGGTCGTAGTAGGTTGTAATACTACTATAGGTAATTAAAGGCAATCAAAGGTAGTCAAAGGTAGTCAAAGGTAATAGCTCGTTGAGAAAAAGAGGTAAGTAAACCAACCAGTAATGTTAAATGCCCGCTAAACTTTATTAAAAGTTGTCTGGCTTCCTAAAAGTGCCTCCACTCCTTCTGCCCCCCCTTGTCCCCCCTTCTCCACCCTTCTCTCCCATTCTCTCCCCCTCTCTCCCCTTCTCCCCTCCTCTCTGCGCTCTCTAAAGGACTTACCGGAACTGTGCCAGCCGTCTTTTACCTTCCTGTTCAACACGGGTGTGAATTTCAGACAGCGCTCTCCCGCTTTCCCTGGCCCCCGCCTTTGCGATGTGTTTGTGTGTGTGTGTGTGTGTGTGTGTGTGTGTGTGTGTGTGTGTGTGTGTGTGTGTGTGTGTGTGTGTGTGTGTGTGTGTGTGTGTGTGTGTGTGTGTGTGTGTGTGTGTGTGTGTGTGTGTGTGTGTGCGCAGACGGTCGATCCGGCTCGCGGTTTCATCGCTGACGGTCGATCCAGCTCGAGCTTTTTCAGGTGAATGCCCTCGAGCTTGAAGGTCGAAGACAGTCGCTGAAAAGTTGCGTTAGTGGGACAGGCCCTTGGGATTGATGGTGCCTTCACAAACTTGGATAACGTGATATCATTGATCTTTTTTGGACACTGCAGCCAGGTAGTTTCAGGATGGTCCTGTAGCATCCATGAGTCAAGAACCTCCATCCACTAATTTACTGACTATTGCCTTGGCTCCAATGTGGCTCCAATGTAACTATTCAAACATTTGGAATAGGCTGGATGGGACATGGATATAGCATCTTCCTTTGAGAGGTGTTGGCAAAGCTTCAGATTACTTTAGCTAACTGCTGCTAGCCACTCACGTGAGCACATGCATTGAGACAATATTCAACACAGTTGAAACTGGCCTGGTGCTATGATTGCAGTGACTGGCAGCAATTATGATCATCCCACACATGCTATCCAGCACAATCCAGCTTATTTGTATTCCCAAATACCACACAGAAATAGTTGGGGTGTTAGTGGAGGTGCAACAGAACAGCAACTTCACCAAAATTAATATTTGTGATGCTTTTGCTTCATCATTTGGCCATCAAGTATTTCCCGTGCTGTCTTTTCACCTCCTACGCACTTTGACTGCCAACACTGGAATGGCTGAAGTGATTTATTCCCTCCCTCCACCCCGCAATCCTCTCAGTTGCCAAATATCATGAATAAAGGATTCTCTTTTAAGATTTGACTGCTGCACTTTGAAAGTGTCCCAAGTGATGAAGAAGCATTATCCCAGTGCCTGATGAATGCAAAGTGTAACTGTTGCAACAACAGAGAAGTGCGAGCTGATTCGTAACATTGAGGAACATTGGCCTTCACCTCCACAAGTGTTCCCTTCACTTCGCTGGTGGGAATCCACTAAATATACTGCAAACTTCCCCTGGATTGTCCAGTTATGGATCTAAAATAAAACATTTGCAAAATTCAATATCAATAGGAGCACAAGGATTTGATTCAACATCTCAGAGAATATCGATGTGACAATGCAACACCTCTCAGTAGCACGCAGTCAAGCTGTGCTTTACGCTCATGTGCTGAAGCGGGGATAAACATGTGTTATTTGGCATTGTGATTACCTTCTTTGCCATCAATTAATTGACCTGCTCTGTAAGTGCATCACAGGTCCCCAAAAGCTACTACTTTGTTGCAAGGCTAAAGCAACAATACAAACTGAGGCACAGGCAGTTTGTACAAGATACTGAGTGCAGCTTAGTCTCATTCAGACCAGTCAGATGCTTGATGCAGTTCATCGAGGCACTCTCTTTTTCTCACATACCACACAAGAGCGAAAACATGCCTCCTGGCCCTGAAAATACAAATTTCCAAAATTGATTTACCATCACCTGCTCTCCAAAGTAGATTGGTACAATTTCAGACTTTTCCTACTTTTTAACTCATTTAGAAATATTAATGAGGGCTAATTTCAGATTCCAGATGTAACTAACTGAAAGACACTTATTTCGCCTTCAATGTGATTAGATGACTAGATTAGCTGTAAATAAGTTTGACACATCACACAAAGCAAAGCTTCTTGTTTTAGCACTTTGGTTGACGGTATTCCTGGATATGCAACAGAATTACTGTCAGTAAAGAGAAATGGTTAAAAATAAAATCCACCCCGTGAGCATTTAACAATATTTAAAAACGGACTCTGTGGATTGTGAAAGCTCTGTCCATAGTTATGTACAGTGTGCACTTAACCTTTCTGCTGGAATAAATCCTGGATTCAGATAAGAATATAACATCTTGGGGATATTTTAAACCTATATTTAGCTAATTTTTTTCCTTTTACTGTTGATATAATAAATAGAAAAATACACTACTGGGAACTGCCGAGTGCCCAATTTATTCCACAGGGAAGGGAAACTAGCTAATAATGTGCACAAGTTTGGAGTGTTGAATAAATTGGGCACCCAGTTCCGCAGGTAATGTAGAAAATGTGAGAATCACAAAACAAAGTCTTCAACTGAGATTATTCCAAGCAGACAGAGTGCTTTTATTAAAAAAACACCCCATGATAATTGCCTCCTCCAGACTAGATTGACTATTTAAAAAATTCCATCTATGGGATTAACTGCAACATTTGGGGATTGCCACAGACCCAAATAACATTAGTGGTTCAGGGTAAACAAAAAAGCTGGATAAACTCAGCAGGTGAGGCAGCATCTATGGAGCGAAGGAATAGGCAACGTTTCGGGTCGAGACCCTTCTTCAGATTCAGGGAGTCAATTTAAATATTTCTGTTGCCTTAATGAAGAAACAAGGAACATTTTAATAGCTTTTCAATATTCAACTTTACCTGCCCTAATTCTGGTGTTAATAAGGTAATTTTAAGCAGCAGCCTGTTTGAGGAGCCATGGGTGCTATTTATGTAAAGTGCCTCCGACACAAAAGGAGAAAGAAACAAAGTCTGGTTACATCTCCTCTCGTGCCATGAGGTAAGATTTTCTCTGTGTGCTAAGTGTAAAAGTGTAAATTGGATTTATAAGCAAAGGCTTCACACTGTACTACACCTAGTGTGGAGAGACAAACTCTGACTTGTTTGGTCGCCGTTGTTAATGATTACGTTGTTTGTTGGAACACCTCTAAAAATGTGAATTATGCAGTATTCTGGCGTGAGTATCCACAAGATATATGTGATACATGAGGGAATCACAGAAGGATTCTTTCATCATATTGTGATGCTGCTGCCTCTATGAGCTATCCAGTCAGCTGCGCTCTCCAGCTTTTCCCCTTAGAATTACAATTTTACCTTTTAAGTATGTTTCCAATCCCTTTTACAAAGAATGAGTGCTCTCACCACCATTTCAGGCAGTGCATTCCAAGTAATGACAAATAATCAGGTTTTTTTTAGTCTCCACAAGCTGCTTTATGGCTTTTTTCCTCCGATTATTTTAATTTTTCAGGTATTTCAGACTCAGCAAGCAAGACAAGTCCAACCTGACAGGCAACCACTCAAATAATCTATTCTCCATTATCACCAAAGTGATTGCAAAATTCTCCTCACAATGTCTTTGTGTCTATTGAAAGGATGTGGTCAGCATTTACTGCAAATCCCCAATTGTACTTGGGAAAGTAGTGATGAGCTACCCTCTTGAAACTCTTAAGTGCCTTAATGAAGGCATTTCAGTTTAAGAATAAGGGATAGGCCATTTAGGATTGAGATGAGAAAAACTTTTTCACCCAGAGAGTTGTGAATCTGTGGAATTCTCTGCCACACAAGGCAGTGGAGACCAATTCACTGGATGTTTTCAAGAGAGAGTTGGATATAGCTCTTAGGGCTAACAGAATCAACGTATATGGGGAGAAAGCAGGAATGGGGTACTGATTTTCGATGATCAGCCATGATCGTATTGAATGGCGGTGCTGGCTCAGGGCCAAATTGCCTACTGCACCTATTTTCCATGTTTCTATGTGCTGTTGGGCAATGAATACCAGGTTTAAAACCCAACAGTGATGAAGGACGGGTGATTATATTTACAACACAGGATGATGCATCACTTTGAGAGGAGCCCTCAGAAAGTGGTTGAAAAAGAAACCACTTTGAAAAAGAAAAAGAGCCCCGACTAATGAAGTCAAGCATATCATATGCTTCTTTACTACTTTATCTACTTGTGCTGTCATTTAAGATCCCTCTGTATAGATACATAAAGTAATAATAAAATTAAATATAAATCTAGGCTACTGAACTGTGACAACAGAATAATAAGATATATGCTTAAACTAGTGAAAAGCAATTTTAATTTAGTTTTTTGCCATTTGTACTGAGGTACAGTGAACATACTTTATGGTGCGTGCCATCGAGTCAACAAATAAATTAAAAATGATTATAATCAAGTCATCCAGAGTGTACAGATACAAGATAAAGTGAATAACAGTGCAAGATTAAGTCCAGTAAAGTACAATTAAAGATAATCTGAGGGTCTCCAATAAGGCACATGGTAGCTCAGGACCGCTCTCTAGTTGGTGATAGGATTGTTGTCCGATAACAACTGGGAAGAAACTGGCGGTGTGCATTCTCACACTTCTGTACCTCTTACCTGATGGGAGTTGGGAGAAGAGGGAGTGTCCAGGGTGAAATGCATCCTTGATTATGCTGATGGCCTTTCTGAGACTGTGTGAAGTGTAAATGGAATTAACGGAAGGGAGGTTGGTTTGTGTGATGGTAAAGGCTGCGTCCACAATTCTCTGCAATTTCTTGCAGTCTTGCAGAATGGAGTTGTTCCAAAACTGCGCTGTCATGTATTCCGATAAAATGCTTTCTACAGCGCATCTGTAGACGTTGGTGAGAGATGTTGGGGCATCCAAAACTTCCTACGTGTTCTAAGGAAGTAGAGGTGTCCGTGTGCTTTCTTGGTCATTGCTTCAATGTGGCTAGTCCAGGACAAGTTGTTGGTGATATTTACTCTTAGGAATTTGAAGCTTTCAACCATCTCTACCTCCGCGCCATCAATGTATACTGGGGTATGTGTATCACAAATCAATCACTATAATAATAATAATAATAATAATAATAATAATAATAATAATACATTTTATTTGTATAGCGCTTTTCAAGGATTCAAAGTCGCTTTACATGGTGAGTCAAGAACAAAACAAAATGGAGCAGTAAGACAGAGATGCAAAGGGGAGGGGGACATGGGACTAAGGGTATGCAGAGGTGAAGAGATGGGTCTTGAGGCGGGACTGGAAGATGGTGAGGGACTCAGAAGTTCGGATCAATTGTGGGAGGGAGTTCCAGAGCCTGGGAGCTGCCCTGGAGAAGGCTCTGTCTCCAAAAGTGCAGAGGTTGGATTTCAGAATGGAGAGGAGACCGGCTGAAATGGATCTGAGGGACCGTGAGGGTTGGTAGGGGGGAGAGGAGGTCAGTGAGATAAGGGGGGGCCAAGTGGTTGAGGGCTTTGTAGGTGAGGACCAGGATTTTGTAGATGATCCGGTGGGAAATGGGAAGCCAGTGAAGTTCTTTGAGGACTGGGGTGATGTGGTGCCAGGATTTGGTGTGGGTAATGAATCGGGCGGCTGCATTCTGGACCAGTTGGAGTCGGTTGATGTTGCTGGAATTAATGCCAAAGAGAAGAGAGTTACACAGTCGGGAGATGAAGGCATGGATGAGTCTTTCAGCAGCTGGGGGTGTGAGAGATGGTCTGATTTTGGCAATGTTGCGGAGGTGAAAAAATGATGTTTTGACAACATGGCGGATGTGAGGCTCAAGGGAGAGGGTTGAATCAAAGATCACGCCAAGGTTGCGGGCCTGAGGAGATGGGGAGACAGTGGTGCCATCAATAGTGAGAGTGGGGTTGTTAATTTTGGTAAGTGTTGATTTGGAGCCAATGAGGAGAAATTCTGTTTTGTTACTGTTTAATTTAAGGAAGTTGAGTTGCATCCAAGATTTGATGGCTGACAGGCAGGAGTTGATATGGGAGAGACGGGGGTGGTGGGGGGACTTGGTGCTGAGATAGATCTGGGTGTCATCAGCATAGCAATGGAAGTCCAGTTTGAAGTGACGGAGTATATGACCAAGGGGGAGGATGTAGATGATGAAGAGGAGGGGACCGAGAGCAGAGCCTTGGGGAACGCCTTGAGTGACAGTGGCTGTAGAAGAGGTGTGGTTATCTCTTTTGTCTTGCTGACATTGAGAGAAAGGTTGTTGTCTTGACACCAGGTTACGAGATTCTCAATCTAGTTCCTGTATTCCGTCTTATCATTATTTGATATTGACTTAAGTTTGTCCCAATATCGTCTCTTGGCATTTGTGATGACTTTCCAAAGATCATAGCGCGCTTTCTTGTACTGCTCAGAATTGTTTGATGAATTAAGCAGATCTAGCCTTCTCCTGAGAATTTATCTCATGGTTAATTCATGGTTTCCGGTTGGGGAACACTCAAATTGTCTTCTTCGACATGCACAGCGCTACTTACTTGCTGATGAAGTCAGTCACGGCAGTGGTGTACTCATTCAGGTTGGCTGCATACTCTCTGAATATGGACCAGTCCACTGACTCAAAGCAGTCACATAGGATGTCATATATGTCCGCCAACCAGCATTGAACAACTCTCTGTGTGTATGTAGGCAAGGAGGAGAAGCACAGCTAGATGATCAGATTTCCAGAAATGAGACCGAAGTAGGCATATTTTATTGATGTGCAGCAGTGGTTGAGGATATTCTGGCCCCTGGTGGATCAAGGGACATGCTGATAGTACTTTGTTAATATGCACCTGAGGTTTGCTTGATTGAAGACTCCGGCTCCAATGACCACGGGCTTTGGGGTAAATTGTTGTAAGGCTATTGATAACGGAGTACAGTTCATTCAGAGCAAGCTTGACATTTGCATGGGGAGGAATATAAACTGCTGTTGGGATAGCTATGGTGAATTCCCTAGGCAGGTAGTAGGGATGACACTTTACAGTCAGATATTCCAGGTCTGGGAAGCATGAGCTTGCCAGCACGGCAAGGTATTGATGATAACGTAGATCCCACCACCTCTAACCTTGCCCGTATAAGACATACAGTTCATCTAGGGAAATGTCTTAGTTCGAAAGAGACCCCCACTGATTCTATGATTGAGTAGCAAATGCAAGATTCAGGAAACAATTAGTATCTGATCATGCTTGATATTTCATTTTGCTCAAATTCACTTGTATTTGGCTGTTTCCTGGCTTTGCTCACTGTGGAACGAATCACAGACAGTGAAGAGATCTTATGCCACTGATCTTGAAGATTTCACACTTCCAGCTTGCTGTCAAAAGCCATTGAACAGCTTTAAATGCTTCTGATAACCTAAAATATTTTTTAAATATTCAGAAATATTTAAGTGATTTACATATTATATATAAAAAAAATTTGATCAATTATACATAAATAATATATTAAAAAATAACATTGTTTTTGAATAAATTATTTCTAACTGATTCCTTGCATGTAAAACAATGAAATAGTAATTACCTGCTTCCAAAATTCAGTTTGAACAGATAAAACCAAAATTACTTTTATTTCTCATTTGGTTGCACAAAATGTCTGCTTTACCAGCACTGAATTTTAGGAAGACTACATGAGAAATAAATTTAAAATAGTAGAGTTATGCCGAGGTGAGATAAAATTGAAAACCTTCAGCATAACTATGTCTTTGTGTGGTATTGCTCAGTGACATGATGTAAATGAGAAAAAGATTGGAACCAAGGAGAGAACTTTGTGTGCTGCACTCTATGAGTAACTTCAGATATGATGTGCGATATGAGCAGTGTGCTTATGAGGAACAAATTTCCAAGCCTCTTCACCATTACATTGTCACTTTTCTATCCATTGTATGCTGGTTGTCAGATTAATCACTACAGTTAGTCAACAGTTCTCTTATTTTTCTACACTGTCACTATCAGGATAGTCTGAGGTAAATTAAACGTCAACTCGAATAGGTAACGGTCGTTTCTCATCCGGCATTTTCTATTTTTGATCTTATCTTTCAGACCATGTAGATATGTAAATGGATGCAAACTGTGTTACTTCTTAAATGGTACTTAAGTTGAATTATAACTACCTGTACTGATCAAGAAATTGACCTTTTCAAAGTCCATACCCAAAGAGAAACCTGTGTTTTATTGGCTTTATTCAGAGAGACGTCTGTAGTTGGTGAAGCTCTATACTAACAACAGCTGTTTGGAACCCCACCACAATTTGTCCAAAATTATGAAACAAACTTGCCTTCTAGATATCGAATTACTGCAATTGCCGTGATTCCACATCATGAGAAACATTTCATTGGAATTCAAGAGGGAATACCCTTGGTTGGTAGGAATCTCATGTAGCACAAAGTAAGATGGTTTTGGTATTTACAAGTTAATCATCTCAGCCACAGGATTTCTGCAGGAGTTCCTCAGGATAGTGTACTATGCAAACCTTCTTCAGCTGCTTCATCAATGACGCAAGTTCATAAGTTCGAGGAGCAGAATTAGGACATTCAGCCCATCAAGTCTACTCCGCCATTCAATCATGGCTGATCGATCTTTCCTTCTCAACCCCATTCTCCTGCCTTCTCCCCATAACCCCCATGACCTTCCCTCATTTGTAAAGTCAGAAGCAGGGATGTTCACAGATGATTGCACAATATGTAGCGCCATTCACAAATCCTCAGATTATTATGCTGTCTACACCCAAATGCAACAATTTCGGACCTGAACAATATCTCAGCCTTGGTTGAAAGGTGACAACTAACATTCACAACACACAAGTGCTCAGCAATGACAATAACCAACAGCAAAAACATTTCTAGCTCTCACGCCCTAATATTCTGTGACATAGCCATCACATGAATCCTCCACTATCAATATCCTGATGGTTACCGTTGACAAGAAACTGAACTGGAGTAGCCATATACACGATATAGCTACGAGAGCAGGTTAGCAGCTAGGAATTCTGCAGCAAGTAACTTACTTCTTAACTGCCCCAAAACTGGTCCATCATGTACTGTACAAGTCTCAAGTGAGGAGTGTTATGGCTGGATGAGTGCAACTTCAACAAAACTCAAGATGCTCGACAGAACACTGGACATAGCAGCCCGCTTGATAGGCACTCCATCCATAACCATTCACTCAGTCCACTGGCGACACATGGTAGCGGCAATTTATAGCATGCACGACAACAACTCATCAGGACACCTCAAATTAGCACCTTCCAAACCCATGACCTCTAACAGCTAGAAGAACATGACCATCAAAAGAACCGGGATATGTCGTCCTGGAAGTTGCACTCCAAGTCACACACCAACCAGACTTCATAATCACAATCAATAACAATCACAATAATAGTTTATTAGCGAAGTATACAAATTGAATATCTGTCATACAAACAAAAAGCACCGGAACACACAAATTACATTTTAACATAAACATCCACCAAAGCTTGATCTCCTCCCTTCATTGCTCGCCTGCGGTCGGGGGCCTTGAGCCCTCCGTTGACAGGACGATCTTGACACCTGTAGCCGGCGACGTTTTGGCTCTGTATCGGGGCAATCAGCTCCTGCATTGGGGGGATGTCAGCACCCCTGCGCCGGGCGATCGAACCCCGCGACGGGGCTGGTCAAGCCTCTGCGTCGTTGGAGTTCCCGACTAACCTTTTCCCGAGATTGCGAGCTCTCGATGTAAAATCCACAGGCCGAGGTTGGAGCGATATCAGGCAAGGGATCGACTCCGATGTTAAGTCCACGCCCCGCAGTGGGGCTCAAAGTCAGTCCAAGGAGGCCTTCAGCTCCATCGATGTTAGGCCGCAGAGCGACCAGAGATGCGACCTGGAAAACAATCGCATTTCCGGCAAGGTAAGAAACTGAAAAAAATGTTTCCCGCAACCCCCTCCCCCCACATGAAACAAACCGGAGAACATTTATACAGACTTTTAAAATGCACTAAAGATGAAAAAAAATGAAAAAAACATACAGACTGTTGGCATGGCTGCCAACTGTGTGGCGCCCCTGGTGGTGCAGTAGAGAAGACTTGGAGAAATACCTCCATTCCTTCACCATTGCTGAGTCAAAATCCTGGATTCCCTGGTGCTCAATCCCTGAGAGCATTGTGAGTATACCCACATCTCAAGGACTGCAGTGTTTCCAGAGGCAATTTACCACCATGTTATTAACACAACTTGGGATGGACAATTAAATGCCGATGGCTTGCAAAGCCTCATCCCTCTAATTTTTTTTTTAATGATCACACATCCCGACTATGGGTGATGAAGTCAACCCTTTTTTAAGAATCAAGAACTCTTTATGATTAACCATAAGGGGAGAAGTGTCTCAGTCTAAGGCTGTGGTCACAACTCCAAAGTTAAGTCGGTACAGCAGGACATTTATACACCAAAATATATACCAATTGAGGAAGTACAGATGTGAGGTAGATTGATATGTTAATTACAAGAATTGTGCATTATGGACCAGTCCCACTTAGGCGACTTTTTAGGCGACTTTATAAGCGACTGCAGGAGACTATGCAGTCGCCACATGGTTGCCACATGTTCGCGGGTGGTTGCCGGGGTGTCACCTTTATGGTCGTGAGAAGTTCCTGCATTCTGGGAAATAGTAGTGGCCTCATCGTGGTTGCCGTGAATTTTCAACATGTTGAAAAATTAACCGCGACTAGAATGAAGCCGCCATGGAGAGTAGCGAGAATTCTCGTGCCGTAGGTGGGTCGCCAGGAGGTCCTATTGGGTTTCCAGGAGGTCAAAGGTTCGCGAAGGTTGTAGCCGGGGCTGACTGGTGAATTTCATTGGCTCATTAGGGGGGAAAAAAAAGTAAAGGGGCTGTCTCACTGCGGAGACCTAATTGGCGAGTTTAGAAGAGTTTAGGTGAGTTTGAAAAAAATGTCATGTTGAAGACCTCCTTTGACTATGTAGAAGACCTCCTTCGACCTCCTTCGACTATGTTGAAGACTAGCTTCGACTAGCTTCGGGAAAATTGGACACGGAATAGTGGAGAGTGAAGACGACCTCCTTCAATCTCCTTCGACCTCCCTTTGATTATGTTGAAGACTGTCTACGACCCTTCCATTACCTTCAATTACCTTCGACAACCCTCGATTACCTACGAGTAACATGCCGACTTACTATGACCTACTTTGACTAAACCTACAAGTAAAAAGAGTGTCGATTTTTTTCCATGGCGACCTTTTTTTACTCACGGGCATTTTTCAACGTTGAAAATTACGCCGCGACCTAGCTGAGTCCTTGAGTACGCGGGAACTACTCTCGAGCATGAAGGAGAGTTACAAAGACCTCCTAGGACCTCGTGTCGACCATGCTGCGAGTATGAGTCGAGGACAAACTCGTCAGAACTCGCGGATTAGGTCACCACATTGGGACAGCCCCTTAAGCAGTAGTTTTCAGAACCAAGGATAACTGACCGGTAATGTTAAAGGGCCGCCGAGCTTCACAACCGTGTATCTCTTGCTTCTTAAAAGTTGCCTCCATTCCTTCTCCCCCCCTCTCCCCCCTTCTCCCTCCCTCTCCCCCATTCTCCCACCTTCTCCCCCCCGTCTTTTAAAGGACTTACCATACATTGTTTTAGCCATCTTCATTACAGTGTCAACCTTCCTGTTCATAGCGGTGGGTGTCTGTATCATCTTAGCTTTGCACCTTATGAATTTCACTTAGACAGCACTCCTCCCGCTTGCCCAGTACCCCGCCTGCATAAGAAAGTGATGTGTGTGTGTTCCATTCTGACAGTCGCCGTTCCAGTTGCCAGTTTTTCAGGCGACTGCCGGCAAGTTGACAGTCGCCGGCAGCTGCCTGAAAAATCACCTAAGTGGGACAGCCCCATAACTCTTACATTGTACATAAGTCGCGTCTTCTCGGTACTGAATGCAACAAGGTACCAAGGTAAGCATATTCAATATGTTAATAATTTGACATTGGATCGCACCTTTTGGGGTCTTGGCTAATGGGGTACACAGATAAGGATGTAGATGTGTTTAATAGCAGATACCAGGTGGTGGCTTCTGAGTGCTGCGTGTGTCAAGGTAAGGACACTGAATATATTGACAATTGATACTAGCTGGCATCCTCTGAACTTTGTATGGTGGAGTTCAAAGGAAGTGACAACAAATGTGTTAAGGCAAGTCTGTGTGTATTGGAGATATAATGGAAATAACAGTGAGTATGTTAAATGGTTGATACTAGCTATCGTCTTCCGAAACCGCAAGGAGTGGAGTTCAAAGGTAGGGAAAATGAATATGATAAACAACAGATACTAACTGGCAACTTGTTTTAATGTATTGATAAATTGTATGCCTTCAATAGCTTTTGGGACTTCCACAGGGTGCTGTCTGTACGGAGTTTGTACGTTCTCCCCATGATCATGTGGGTTTTCTCCGAGATCTTCGGTTTCCTCCCACACTCCAAAGAAGTACAGATTTGTAGGTTAATTGGCTTGGTATAAGCATATATTGTCCCGAGTGTTTATGGGGTTGTGTTAATGTGCGCGGATAGCTGGTCGGTGCAGACTCGGTGGACTGAAGGGCCTGTTTCCGCGCTGTATCTCTTAACTAAAATAAACTTTAGACAGATTTCAAGATGGAATTTCTCCTCTGCCTATTTCTCCTGGGAGTGAGGAGGGAATAATTTCAAGTATCAGAAACACCTTCTTCCTACCTGTAGTGGTGATAATATGGATCTCTTCCCTGCAAATAATTTAAGGCTGAGTCAACTGAGAATTTTGAAGCCAATAATAATGGAGAGTTTTTCAGATTACATGATTAAAGTTCATAGAACTTTAGGCTGACCTCATTAGGACACACAAAGCTGGAGTAACTCAGCGGGACAGGCAGTATTTCTGGGTGGAAGGAATGGGTGACGTTTCGGGACGAGCCCCTTCTTCAGATTGGTTAGGGATAAGGGAAACAAGAAATATGGACGATGATGTAGAGAGATAAAGAACAATGAATGAAATATATGCAAAAAAAGTTACGATGATAAAGGAAACAGGCCATTGTTAGCTGTTTGTTGGGCGCTGAGTTACTCCTGCTTTTTGTATTTATCCAGTTTAAACAGGCATCTGCAGTTCCTTCCTATGCATTAGGACACAACAGGTCTAGATGAATGGAAGAAATGGCTGGAAGGGCTGAGAAGAGTTCTTCACACAAATTAGGAAAGGATATGTCAATTAATAAGAGGACTCTGATGCTGGTATAATTCTCACAAATTTACACGACTCAGGAAAATGAAGTGGGAAATTGTGTTTCATGTCATTGATTGGATTTGGACAGATATGGGCCTGGGAGAGGTAAGAGGGACTATTTCAGTGAAGTGATGTATTTGGCATGGAGGTGTTTTACCAAAGGACCGGTTTCTGTGCTGTAGAGTATGAATCTATGACTCGATTTGGAAGTTAAGTGCACTCAGAAAAATATTTGTGGCATTCAAAGCTATTCTGGAAAGACAAATGGATGTTGCCATGTGCGCTGGGATTCCTCCAAGACCTTTGTTAAGCACAGCAATGAACAACAATTTATGACATCCCACATTTCTGCTTTTAGTGTAGTTGACCTTCTAAAAGTAACAAATGTATTCACCAATCAACGGTCCATTTAAATTGTATCAGCAATGCATATGAAGAATCGTGTTGGAATTATGCCATTTTTTTATCATGACAAAAAAAAAACACATTATAGTTTAAAGCAGTTAAAACAACAAATGTTTTCACCCTTTTCAGAAAAAGGTTTATTTTGTGTAATTATACACATGGCTGTTAAAACTCAATGGTGATTCCCAATGTTTTTATATGCAATGTATCATTATTAAATAAAGGAAAAGCACTGGTGACATGGAAATCAATCCACAGATTTTAATCAGATCTGTGCAAATGAGCATTTATGACTGGAAATGGCACTTAAAATGTAGCATTATTTTACAATTAAAAAGCAGACAATTTAATTAGCATTTAACAGTTAGTGGGAAAAAAGTCTCAAGTTAAGATTACAATAATCTTCAATTATTGTACCTGGACAATTATTCCAAAAAAATAATTGTGAAATATGACCAATAGTTTATTAATAAATTAGACAGCATTTTTTTTCTGTTTTATGGTATAATGTCATTTTGCTAATTAGGTCAGTACAAAACTGCTGCATGAAATGGTGGAAATAGCTTTAGTGGGAATGCTACTTATTCATTTCCTCTAATCTAACCATAACATACACGTTATGGTAATAACATCGTATGTAGTCATTTGGTACCTATGTCACGAACAAAGGGATGATATTAAAAGCTGCTTGTCAAGAAATCTCCGTGATTCTACTTAATTGTTAACATCTGCATCACAAGGCAAGCTGGTTTATAATTGGGAAGCTCCACAGAGTCGTGAGAAGCATAAAAAAAGGCCAGTGCAATCGCTCTGTCTCACTTCCCAACAACACAGAGCAATCCATTAACAGATTCCTTTAAGGCAATGCAATTCTCAGTGCAGAAATGGAAGGACATTTTTAGAAGCAATTTATGTTTTCTTTTCCTGATGCTTAGGGCAGTATAAAGTAAATGGAATGTGCAAGCAAACAAGAAGTGTGAAATTAAGTCCATGAAGGTTTGAATCATGTCCATCGAAAATTTGAGATTTAAAAACATTCTGAGAGTTGGACATGAAGAGGTCATTTGCATCCTGTTATGCCAAGTGCAAACACACCAGAATGCTTGTCAATATACAAAGGGAATCAATATGAATTTATTTATTGGAAAAAAGAACTGTACTTGTATATATTTTGTGTTTATCATATACTCCAAAGCTGTGCAATAATTGGTAGAGAATGGCTCAAAAATCTCTAAACAATACAACTGTAAATCAGGCAAGGGAATTGAATAAAGATAGCAAATTAAAGGATGAGAGTATCGCGTTAAGCTTTACAATCAAGCTCATATTCCCCTCATATTTTATGTAGAAAGTTATTTGTGGTTTTTCAATCAGCATTTCTGGTCAAAAAAGGAATGCTCACTATTTATGCTGAACTCATGCAGTTAATAAATGTGGCAATAAGAGGTGAGCAACAGATCTGTTTTCTCCTGGATTTGTGCTTCTGTTCAGCACCTATCCAAGTGGAAAGCTAATTGGAAAAAATGCAGTCAGTAGCTCTAAGTAAATCTTGTTTAATAAGTAAGTGAATGCTTGGAAATTAGATCACATAACACCCACCATATTTACAGGTAATATCCAATTATTCTTTATGTGAAAATTGTGAATTTCAGGCTATGGCTATGAAGTCTGTGATGTTTGTTCTCTGTCTAATACTCTGGACTCAGCTATCAGGGTTCTCACACATGGCCACCTTCTCAGGCTCATAGCTCTCTCTTAATTCTGCTTCAACCATCAAGTTTTATCCCTCATTCCTTTTCCCTTTTCCCTCCCCCTCACTCTATATCCTTTCTTATAACCCGTTCCCTCCCCCTCCCTTCCCTCCTCTTCCCTTCACTTCCATCCCCTCCCCTCCTCTCCTCTTCCCCACAAGAGGTAATGGTTACCTTAAACGGGAAAATTCAATGTTTATGCCGCAGATCACCCTGGGGCTATTTAAGGTATTGTTCCTCTAATTTCCATTTGGCTTCACGCAGGCAGTGCAGAAGGCCGAGGATAGACAAGTCACTGTGGGATTGGGAAGGAGAGTTGAAATGGTGTGCAACCAGGAGCTCGGGGTGCCGGTTGGGGACAGAGCAAGGGTGCTTTGCACATTCATCACTCATTCTGTGCTTCGTGTCAGAGGAAGTCACTTTGGGAGCATTGAATGCAGTACACAGAGTTGGAGGATGTACATATGAATCTTTGCCTCACCTGGATGCACTATTTATATCCTTATATGGCAGTGAGGAAGGTGTAGGCCAAGGAGATGGGCAGATAGAACCAGATGTGAGACGGTGAGGAGCCTAGGTAATGAAGGAGGAGGGATGTAAAAGGTGAACAGAGGGATAGGAGACCTGGATGAAATGATGGGAATGGAGAAGGAACATATTGATATCAGAAATGGGAACATTGAATGTCTATATCATAGAGTCAAAGCATCATAGAGTGATACAGTGTGGAAACAGGCTCTTCGGCCAAACTTGCCCACATCGGCCAACGTGTCCCAGCTAAACTAGTCCTACCTACCTGCATTTGGACCATATTCCTCCATGTACCTGCCTAACTTTTCCCTAAATGTTGGGATAGTCCCAGCTTCAACTACCTCCTCTGGTGGCTTGTTCTATACACCCACAACCCTTTGTGTGAAAAAATAGTAAGATTAAACGAGAACTTACCAGTTCGAAGTTTGATCGTTATTTTATGAGGAGCACGTTGAGGGAATACGTGAAGAAGAACCCCACCAGGACGCATGCATGTCATTCTTCAAAGCAGCGGTGTGAAATCACAGATAACTGTAATGACTAAACATAGTAAGATTAGAGAAGAAGATACCAGTTGAGTATATGATCAAGGGTGGGAGCGGAGGGCATGTATTCCCTCAATGTGCTCCTCATAAAATAACGATCAAACTTCGAACTGGTAAGTTCTCGTTTAATCTTACTATTTTACTTCGGAGTCACGTGAGTGACTACGTGAAGATTTTAAAGCTCTGTGATTTCATGCCGTGGAAACGAGTCCATGGATCACATCTGCCTTGATTATAGGGAAGAATAGTGTTAACATTATTAGACATCAATACGACATTGAAATCAACAATAAATTTATTAACACCAAATTATAGCCCCTATTTATGGGGTAAAATTATATTACAGAACTTAAAATTGTTTCTGCAAACGTTCCAGGTTTAATTACTGGTTTGTGATAAAATCGTTGGAAAGTTTTCTCCGTTGACCATCCTGCTGTCTTGAGGATTTGGTCCATCGGAACATCCAACTGCATAGCTGCCGATGTGGCTGCAGCCCTGGTGGAGTGAGATTTAAAAATGTTGGTAACCACTCCAGCCTTTATTAGGACCTGTTTCAGCCATCTCGAGATGGTCTGGACTGTCACTTTTTTGTGTGGTTGTTTGTGGCTGATTAAAAGTGCCATTTCTTTGCATCTGATGATTTTAGTATACTCCATATATAATAGCAAGTGTCTTACAATACAGAGACGATCATCTGTCGGGTAGGCCCTAAATTCTATTTTTAGGCCTGCTGACCCCTGTCTGTTCTGCTTTACTAATTCATTGATGTGAAAAGTTAAGTTCCCAGTTGAAGAAATCATGTTGTCCAGTCTTAATTTATGTAGCGACTGGACCCTTTGTGCCGTGACCAAGGCCAGCAGCATGACTGTTTTCAGTGTCAGTTTCTGTAGGGACAGAGCTGTAGCTGGAGACCAGTTCCTTAACATGGTCAGTACAATGCTCACATCCCATATTTGGGAGTACCTGGTTCTTGGGGGATTGACATTAAAAATTCCCCTCATAAATTTAGTTACCAGGGGGTGTGTCCCAACAGAATGCCGCTCTGATCCTTGCCATAGGTATGTTGACAGAGCACTTCTGGCGCAGTTGATGGCACTATAACTGAGCCCCTCATTGTAATGGAGGCTTGCCAGGAATTCCAGAACAGACGGGATGTTCATTGATCTGTGGGTGATGTTGTTGTGACAGTACATTTCCCATTTCTTGATGTACACCAAGTACTGTTTTTTGGTGAACTGTCTGTGGGCCGCTGAAATAATGTCCACTGTTCGGTCCGTCAGTCCCAGATGCAGTAGAGGTGTTTTTAAACTCTACAAATTAATAAGTTTATCTAATTATGACATGGGTGGCTTTCCCTTGTTACGGGATGAACCAGTACATTTGGTCTATTCCGGATGGTGATGCATGGTTCTAATACCTTGTCGAGTATCACCAGGAACCATGGTTGAGTAGGCCAATCGGGTACTATCAAAATACCAGACGCAGAGTCTTGCTGTATTTTCCTTAATACCCGACTGATGAGGCAGAAAGGAGGGAATACAAAAATAAACAATTTCCCCCATTGCAGCGAAAATGCATCTGTTGCCGCTGCCCCAGGGTCTGGTTCCCATGAAACATAGTTTGATAACTGGTGATTAAGCCTGGATGTGAATAGATCGATATCTGGTGTTCCATACCGTGCTGCAATATCAGCAAATACTTTTTTATCCAACATCCATTCGGTGTTTTCATTGAATTTGCGTGACCTGGTGTCTGCCACTAAATTTAGTTTACCTGGTAAGTAGGTAGCTGATATCCAAATATTTCTCTGGATACACCATTGCCAAATTGTGTTGGCCAGATTGTCACATGATTTCGATTTGTTTCCACCCATGTGGTTGATATATGCTACCACGGTGGTATTGTCAATTTGCAGTCTAACATGCTGGTGATATAACCCAGAACAATATGACTTAAGGCCATGGAATGCACCCAACATTTCTAGGTAGTTTATGCCCAGCGTTTTTTAATAATGATGCCTCCTGTGCATTCCATCTACCTCCACAGCTGGAGATGGAATTGGTAGCACCCCAACCAAGTGCACTGGCATCAGTTTGTAGTACCATAGACGGGTTACTGATAATGATTGGATTGGAACAATGCCAAATGTTATCTTTCCACCATTTTAGTTCCATTATGGCCTCGGTTGGTAGCTTCATTGATCTGTCAAAATGACCACCATTAATTTTGAGTGCTCATATTTTTGCCCTCTGTAAATTTTGATAATGTAAAGGTCCGAATTGTGTGGCTGGAAAGGCAGCCACTATTTTGCCAATTATTCTTGCTACCAATCTGATGGATGGTTTACTGATGTCAATGATTTTACTGCAAGCCTCTGTTAAGGCTGTAACCTTTTCCTTAGGCAAAGTCACTGACATGTGAACTGAGTTAATGGTGAACCCCAGATAATCCATTGTGGTAGAAGGCGTTAATTTGGATTTAACTGGATGGATGATAAAACCCAGTTTTTCAAATAATTGTTTTGTGGCTGTTACCGTTTGTTTAGCCAATTCCAAAGTTTTGCCCACAATAAGTATGTCATCTAGATATGCCATCACCATGTGTTTTTGTTTCCACAGAAATGCTGGGGCTGGTTTCAAAATTTTAGTGAACAGCCTGGGGGCTGATGTTAGATCATTAGGTAGTGCTGTGTACTGCCAAAATGACCCATCCAGTTGAATTTTAAATAACATCTGTGGTCACCTCGTATAGGTGCTGAATAGTAAGCATCTTTTAAATCGATGCTTGCCATGTAGTAACCTTTGGAAATCAATTGCTTAGCAGTAACAAAGGTTTCCATCTTGAAATGAATATATTGTACGAAAGTATTCAAATTAGTCAAATCTATGATGATGCGACAACCACCATCTTTCTTGTTTTTGATAAAGATATTGGACACAAATTCCAGTGATTCGTGTTGGGTTTTCTCAATTACCCCTTTTTTATAAAGCCGCTCCAG